>NW_020527744.1:0-50789 GCF_003368295.1 Carassius auratus
TGATGCTCTGCAGTGAATGGGTCCGTCAGAATGGTGTCCAAACAGCTGATAACAACATCATAATGATCCACAAATAATCGACAACACTCCATTACATCAGTTAACATCTTGTGAAGCCAAAAGTGTTTAAAAGAAACAAATCCATTATAAAGGCATTTTATAATGTTCTAGCCATAATATTGCTTTCATCTGAATCAGGAGAGAAATCTGCACAAATCATGCACTGTTTATTAGTCAAAACAGTTCAAAACCATTCTAAACAAATATTTGGGTGGGTTCTGATGTAAGAGGACAACAGGAGATGGACTTTGTCTCTGGAGAAGAGTTATAATGGATTATGGACTCATATTTTAGCCAGAAGTGACAAAAGTTTAAACGTCTTTAAGATGGATTTGTTTCTTACAAACACACAGCTTCTGGTTTTACAAGACATAAACTGATGAACTGGAGTGGTTTGGATCACTTGTGGATTATTGTGATGTTTTTATCAGCTGTTTGGACTCATTCTGACGGCACCCATCCACTACTCTGTAAGCAAGTGACGCAATGCTACATTTCTCCCAAATCTTATGAAGAAACAAACTCATTGACATCTTGTTTGGCCTGGTCAAATTTTCAGCTAATTTCCCTTTTTGTGTAAACTATATCTTTAATGTCCAAATAAAGCATGGATTACAACAAAACCTTGACAAAATAAATAAAAATAACAAAATCTTCACCAATATATAGATGATATCTGATTTATAGCGTGAACTAATTGCTGGTTTCTGATTGCTAGATGCTGCTGTCTTACTGTGGATGGATGTCACACAGTCACAACAGCCTTTCTTCACACCCACACGAAACAGGATATGCACAACACAAACTTTTAAGTGTTGAACTTCTCGCCGTAGTTTGGTGTTCAGACCTGTTACAAATAAAAGAAAGTGTTAAAGAAAAATAGCAAAAGAACTTTTAAATCCCAAGTCATTTTTGAAGCATTTTGACACAATGACACTTATCAACACCTGCCATGAGCAAAAAATCACTCAAAGTCTTTGCTTAAGATCTCAGCGTGCGTGTGGAGGAAAAGATTGGAGAGGTTCACAGACAAGAAGACAAGCAAAAAACAAATATGGTGAGTAATTACAGAAAACATGGACAAAAAAACACAGTAGATTCCCCTTAGAATTCAGTGAAGATCAAACGTCTCCTTTGAACAATGTTAGACTGAAGAGAAGCACTATTAATAATATTCAAGCATATTTTGTAAACCAAAACAGAAAAATTACAGAATACCCATCCTTATACAAATGTTTAACAGATGTAGGCCGTCACACATCAAAATTTGTCTTTTGTTCTTCTTTAAAGAAATTTTCCTCTTCAATTAAACTGCTGTTGATCACAAAAGAAAATAATTGAACTAAAAAAAAAAAATCACATTTACAGTAATGCACTTTTAATGGTAGTTTTCAATGCACAGATGTTAGGCTTGCATTTTTTTTATTTTATATATATATATATATATTATATATATATATATATATATATTATATATATATATATATATATATATATATATATATTCCTCTACAGAAAAATTCAGCAAAGTGCATAAATCATTATTTTACTAATGGTGCAACTGTAAACTAATTTTATTTTCAAGTAAAATGTAACTAATATTTCCTGAAGATGCTTTGAAACAATCTATTTCTCTCACTCTCCTCGTATATATATAGCTAACAATAAAATAAAGCAATTCATAAACAGTATTTTGCACAGTTGCATCGATTTCTAGTATGCTTACGCTATAGTGCAGAAAATATTGTGATGCAACTGTACTGTAAATGCAATATTGTAAATGCAACTTTTTGATTTCACAAACTGATGTTGAAATTAGGTCTTTTGAAAAAATAGCATGCTTTATTTTGTGTACATGAAAGGCAGTACGGAATATGGTGTATCAATACTGTAAAAAATACACTATAGTATTTAAAATAATATAACATTATGAATGAAAAAGATAATATAATTTAATTTTTTTGATACACCATGAAGAAATATTTTTCAAATTGTAAATATAAAAAAATAACTCCATTCTCCCATGATCACTGAGATTTTATATTATTATTGTTTTATTAACATTTTGTATTAGTATTTATTTGAATCTTATTTTATTTTATTTCAGTTTATTTCCATGGTTTTAGTTTTAGTTAACTATAATAATCTTGTTTTGATATTCATTAAATTATGGGCCATTATAAAATGAGACTGGAGACAGTCTCACTGTGTATGTGAGAGAGAGGAAAGAGTGCAAGTGTGTGTTTTGGCACTAGAGCAGGTGCGCTGGGGGATCTCCTGTGTCTACAGGAACAGCCTGAGGGCTGAGCGTGATGTCTTGATACAGCGATCACACACACACACACACACACACACGCTGTGCTTAAACAGGTGCTTTAACAGCCTTAACACCTCCCCAAACGACGGTGTTAGAGCCCCTGGGCCGTTAGCCGTTATCACACACATCGGTAAAGACTGATTGTTAATCGCAGTAAGCTGAAGCGTGGAAACGTGGGCTATGATGCCACGCTCACACACACTCACAGGAAGTGACAGTGATGGAGTGTGTGTTGTGTCTTAACAGCAGGGAACATCATTGATAAAAGACTGGAGTTATGCAGGATGACTGGACAGGTCCGACGACACACACACCACACACACACAGCGGATCTGTTCCAAGACCTGGTGAGCTACCTTCATAGGCAGCATCTTAACTGAAGAAATGGTGACTGATTTGGAACAGGCCACAAGACAAACAGTGCTTCAAGCTATAAATGACTCTCTTATGAGGCAAGGAAATACACAGCATACACAAATATTGCATGCAATGATTCATTTTAATAAGGTCAAACAAGTTTTTAGGCGATGTTTTTTCAACATTTCTCTTTAGTACTCTATTAAGGATAAATGTGATGCTGCCTTTGATTTTAGCCATCTTAGTATATTTAAAGGATAATTTCCAGACTGGTTTGGTTTCATGTCTGGAGCGCGGCTACAGCCCAGTATTCAGATGGGACGAGTTTTCCCAGGTTAGAGACATTTGCATTTCACAGATGTACTTTGAGATTTTAATAATCTCACACCAATTTTTTAAATCCAGTTTTTCTCTTGTGAAAAATACTCTATCTATATATCTGTCTGTCTGTCTGTCTATCTGTCTATCTGTCTTATCTGTCTATATGTCTATATGTCTATCTTATGGCTTAAAATGCTGCCTATGTCGGCAGCTCACAGGTTTGGAAGAGATCCACAGAAAGAAAGAGAAATGTAGTGATCACACCGCTGTCCTGTCACACGCAGTAATAATCCGACAGCTGTACACTAGACCCTTCCAGCAAGGGCAGAAGCTTCTGCATGTGTTACTACTTATGCCGAAAATGACACCAAACAGAAGAACAAGCTGATCGTGACAGATAGTGAGACGGGAAAAGGGGGCCGAAGAGAGTGAGACAGAGAGATGAATGGGTAAGCTGTACTGATGGAGGCCTTCAGGGACGGTTCTGCTCATCTGTCACATAAGGAAGGATAAAAAGAACAACTGTTCCAGAGAGAAAGTGTCACTTGGCTCTGACTCCCTTCCTGCGACGCACAGCTGCAGCAGCTGCTCTGATGTTCCCCGCACACGGATCACATCCCTGCCAGGAATCTTGAGGAAAACTCCCCCTCTCACCTCCAGCGGTCACTTATGTGATCGGTGACCCAATGGAGCATCAGCACACAAAGATCCCCAACTGAACTCTCAATCACAGAAACACGGAGGAGGAGCTTCAGCACTATCTATCAATCTATCGATCCATCCATCATCATTCCATTTATCCCTCTATTGTTCTATCCATCCATACTTCTTTTCAATCATCTATCTATCTATCATTCATCCTCAATCCATCCATCCAACTGTTGCCTCTCCAGCCATCCATCCATCCATCATCCCATCTATCGACCTTCCATCCATCCATACATCCATCATCCATCCATCATTCTATCCATCCATCCACCATCCTTCCATCACTCTATCCCAGGGATCCTAAAAAATTTGTCCTGGATGACCAATGCACTGCAGAGTTTAGCTCCAGCCCTGATCAAACTCAGCTACTGTGATTTTCTATTGATCCTGAAGACATTGATTAACATGCACAGGTCTGTTTGATTAGGGTTAGAGCTAAACTCTGCAGGAAAAGGATATCGTGGGCCAGATTTGAGGATCCCTGCTTTATCCATTCATCCACAATCCATCCATCCATCCATCCAACGATTGCCTCCCCACCCATCACTTTATATATCCATCCATCATTCTATCATCTTTTCATTCCCATCCTTTGTTCTTTTCCTTCATTTATAATCTGTCTATCCATCCATTCCTCCATTCCTACATCCATCTGTCAATCATTCTATCTATCAATCCATTCATCCACAATCCATCCATCCATCTATTGCATCTCCATCTATCCATCCCTCTAACATTCTATTCATCCATCCATCCATCCATCAATTCATCCATCTATCCCTCCATCCATCATCTATCTATCCATTCATTCATTCATTCATCCATCCCTCCATCCATTCATTCTTCCATCCATCCGTCCATCCATTCATCCATCTATCCCTCCATCCATCCACCCACCCATCCATTCATCCACCCATCCATCCATCCATCCATTCAACCATCTATCCCTCCATCCATCCATTCATCCATTCATCCATCTATCCATCCACCCATCCATCCATCCATCCATCCATCCATCCATCCACCCATCCATCCATCCATCCACCCATCCATCCACCCATCCATCCATCCATCCATCCACCCATCCATCCATCCATCCACCCATCCATCCATCCATCCATCCACCCATCCATCCAGCCACCCATCCATCCATCCATCCACCCACCCATCCATCCCTCCATCCATCAGTGATTGGTGACCCAATGGAGCATCAGCACAAAATCATCCAGAACTGTACTCTATAACTGAGTTATTTCAGCACTGTAACTTTAGTCAAGCAGCAAATGTCATCTAACTAAACATTTTAAACATTTCCTCATTATAGAAAAAGATCAGTCATGAAGAGTAAACTTACAGTGATGCCAGTCATGTTAATGAGAGAGATGTTTGCTGTCTGTCATTAGTGGTGTGAAACAGAGAAAAACCTGTTTCTTCTTGCTCTGCTGAAAGACAAGATGCACCAATTACTTGACTTATCACTGGTGGCCAAACAACATAAAACTGATCATATTACATAATGTGCATGTCTTGAAAATAGTTACTATGGTAACAGCCTCAGTTAGACCCTAACGAGCGACGCCCCACAGTTCATGAGTTTAAGCTCCACCCACAGATGATGTCATAGTGTCTACTGAAATAATAACATTTACAAAATAGGACAACAGGAACAGCTTATTCCATCATAAAATTATTTCAGAATGACCAGTGTAACATAAAATTTTTCTGTTGTCAAATATCATTTATCAACATCATAAACAGTTCAGATTTTTAGGTTGGTATAAAGCACAAGCCCCCCCCCCCCGCATACACACAAATAAGTAAATACAAATTAAATTAAATTAAATTAAAGCTCATTATAAAAAAATAAAATGTCACAAAAAGAGTAAATGTATATCTAGACATTCAACATTATTCATAGCAGTCTAAAATAAAATAAAATATATTTTCAAGATTATGAGGTCATTATAAAAAATGAAATGCCAAAAGAGAGTAAATTTATATCAGTAAAAAAAAACTTTTCTGTGAACACAACTGACATTATAAATTCAAACCAATCCTAAGCTGGTGCTAGAATCAGTGTACGTTACTCCAGTATTACTCCAGAAGAACACGTGTTTGTACTGTAAGTCAAATGAGTTAACAACACAAACATGCTGTACACATCTTTCTGAAGAAGCGTGTGTGTGGATCTGTGGTTAAAGAAAGTGTGAAATGGCCAGGGTCTGGGGAAAAGGCCACTAATCAATCATACAAGGACAAGCACACATTTATATCTCTCTGAGTAAGCAAAAACCAGCACACGCCAAACACAACCCTAGAGACACAATACTAAACAAATACAAAGACCCTTTAAACAATGCAAACACATGCACATAATTAAACACAACAACACACATTTATGCACGCTCCAACACACACTCACAAACACTGGAGTTTCTGAAAGGCACCTCTAAATGTTCACATCGATCGCTGAAATGCAAGGTCAACATGGCGATTACCCTCAGTCTAATTCAGCCAACTGGAAGAACTGGGTGTTTAAAGCGAGTATTTACTGTTCATTGCCTGTACAATGTCCAAGTCATCTGTGAAAAGATGAACAAACATCTATATACTGTATGTTAATTAACGTACTTGGACCAGTAGGCGACGACATGCAAACAAATGCTCAGAACACCTGAGGAACTGAGCAAGACACTACATGCAAAAGGGATTGGGATTTTGGGAGTTTTACTTTCATAACATGTATTTTTATCAGACTAGTTGAAAGAAAACATCCAAAAATACACATTTAAGTGTTTATTTTATTAAATATTGTCTATTTGCCTCTGTAGATTTCAATTATAATACATATCTTTAAAAGTTTTTTCGTCCACTTCAGCAGCACCTACATTCACCAAACTTTACAGTTTTAGTCTGAAGGTTTTTATAGAGGGGTTTGTTCATATATAATTCATACTGATTTATCTATCATTTTATTCCTAAAAACATGGTGAAAATTATTTTTCTCTCTCTCTCTCTCTTCTGGCTGTTTCTGATTTATATGGTAATAAAAAAAGAGATATCCAAAATCCCTTGTGTATAAACCTTTACCTCTAACACCTCAACAAAATCCATGGTTTTATCCAATGTTCAGATTAATGTTCTGGAAATGTATGCACATTAATTCATAATTAATTAATAATGCTCTCCTTTGCTTAATTAAATATAAATATTAGGAAACTTGCAATGCAAAACAATTGTCTTAATGAACTGTGATTAATCAAATAGTGAAGTATGGTGGCATCGATTTCAAATGTAAAAATAAACAAATAAATGAAAAAAATGTTCACCCTGTCTGTGGTGTCTCTCCTTAAACATGACTTACATTTTAATATATAAAATAACAATCAGAATTTCTAATCTAATATACAAAGATCTAGTTTATATGTTACAGCCGTTCTTCTCTGCCTCTTATTCTCTAGGCATTTCCCCAATTTTTTGCCTTCATCTCTCTCTTTTGCCCTCTGTCTGCTTTAGAAGAACAATGTATCCGTGGTGAATAAATTAGTTTTACTTTGCAGCCCCTCCCCCGGGGCCCTACATCCCATAATTATAAGTCTGTTTAGCGTGGTAACCATGGCGATGCCAATGCTTCCCTGGCTCTCTCTTAAGTGTGACAGCATTGTCCAAGTCTTCTGCTGCAACACAATAATTATGTGTGTAAACAGACCAAAATGTAAGTTATTATTTCTTTAAAATCTTAAAAAGTAACCAAAATTTGTCATGCATAATTAACATTCACCAGATATACATTTACCAGTGCTTTTTAAGTATAATTGAGATAGTATTACATTTTACTATTACTATTTTGAATTAGTCTTTGCACTTTTATTTTAGTTAAAGGTTTAGTAAATTTACGGTCCTTTTTAAAAAAAAATGTGTTGCTGTTTTTATATCTACATATTTTTCATTTGAGTTTTAGTTTGTTATTTTAGTACATAAAGTAAATGAAAACGAGAAATACAAAATATTTTATTTCAGTTAACAATTATTTCAAGTAACAAATATTTTATGGTTTTATTTCAATTGACTGTAATAACTATAATAATATATTTTCTACAAATTTCCTACAAGGTTTTCTTATAGCAGGATGGATACAAAACTGTAGAAATATAAAGATGTCTATGACACGTCCTGAGTTAGACTGTCTAATCCATTCTTCAGCCTCTATGATAACAACCTCAATAAAGACGTCAAATCATAGACAAAACAGCTCATATTTCAGTATTGACTGTCTCTTGAGTTCACACGGGTCAGGAGCAAATCCTGACATCCCATTAAAATGAGACAAAACACTCAGTAAGATTATTAGCAGAGCTCCATCACGCCTCATAAATATTGACGTGAGAATCACACAGTTATTGTGTTTCAGAAAGAGAGGAGATCCGCTGCTCGGTTTGATGGGGTTGTCCTTGTGGATTAAACCATGCTAAAATGAACTGATGTAACAACACTGACTTTAATAGTGGTCCTTAAGGTTTAAACAGAAATAAGCCTCTTTATTACTTATTAATGCTCTATTTGAAGGGTGCCTGTGTTTCAAATGGTTGAGTAGAAACAAATTTTGGTCAGAATTAAAATAAATAGACTAGGGCTGCATGATCAGGGGAAAATAATCTAACTGTGATCTTTTCTGATAAAAATTGCGACTGCGATTTATAAAAAGCTCCAGGTTTGTTGTTTACAGAAGTGTTAGTATCCTTGAGATACCTAATACTATTTGGTAAATATTTTTAATTAGAATAAAATTCATTTGAATATGATTATTATAATAATTATTATCGTCATCATTTGTTTCACTGTAAATTAAAAAAATAGTTTTTGAAAATAAAGTAACATAATAAAACCTAGAAGAAACTAATAATAATTTTACAATAAAAAATAATAATAATAATACAATTTTATAATGCGTTTGTGAAAAAGAGTACAGTGGCACGGTTCACTCTCTTTGATTTTGATTTTAGTTTCATTTTGATTAATCTTGCAGCCCAAATATTGTTTCACTACTATTGCTCAAATGTAGGGTTAATGATTTAGACAAGCCCTTAACCCCAGGAATTAAACTGTTTTTGCTATGGACTTGACCCATCCAGAACATTACAGCAAATGCAACACACTGGCAGCCTGCCACAACATCCCAGCATTGTAGCTAGGAAAAGTCAAATCCCTTTCTTATTCTCTTGCACAAACAAGCACTACACACTGCAGTATGAGGCCAGAATGTCAATGATGAGATATTTATATAATGCTGTGTCAATCCTGAGTCAACACTTCATCTGTGAATCTACATCTAGAGTCCTGAAGAAAGGAGCACTGCATGCATCTCAATTCTCTCTCTCTCTCTCTCTCTATGTGTATGTGTGTGTGTGTGTGTGTGTGTGTGTGTGTGTGTGTGTGTGTGTGTGTGTGGTGTTTTGTTTGAGTTGGGAATCCCGGAAGTTCAGGAAAGACATTGCAGGTCACGCACTAAAGCCCAAGACTCTTACATGCATAAAATACTGTACTTTAGTCCTGCTGCATTAGAGTCTGATCTTGTGCTTTTTTGTCAATCTTCTAATGTGTGTGTGTGAGAGAGAGAGATGAACCGAGTCAGGCCACAGTGGGGTGTGTTTGTGAAGGGTATACCTTCATGAAGGTCTGCCAAGCAGGCCACACACACACACACACACACACACACAGCCAAACTTTTCACATTAATCATCAGCTTTCACTCTCTGCATTTAAGCAAAGCTGAATTAAATTGATTGAGGAAATACGTATTTATCAGGCTGCACAATTAAACACATTTCTAATTGTGCTTACAATTAGCCTAACTTGACAACTTCTGTAAATATTGTACGTGTGTTCACTTACGAATGACATAATAGACGTATGTCAGTTCTTCAGTTACAGAAACGATGTTATAGACACAATAAATTCACATAGCCATCTTCAACTGGCGGCCTTATAAAAATATTATGAACGCTCTTAACTTTAAGACAAGTTTCTGTCTTTTCTCTACAAACTCCTTTTCTAGCTGGACTTTAAATATACTCACTCCACTCTAGGCCTCTCATATATGATTAGGATCTTTATCATGGCAAAAACTGTGAAGGTTTGGATCTAAATGAACACAACGGCATGACTTAAGTGCCATTTCCCACTAAACTCATGAATGTATGAATTAGCCCGGCTTGTTGTTTTTTTGTCGAGTGGATGAGTGTGTTGTGGGCATGTGACATGTGAATGACGCCAAACGTATGGCCCTGAATCAGGCGGCTTCAGGCTGAACGGTGCATGTGTAAATGACTTCTGAAGCATCCTACCCTCAGCACACACAGATTTCCTTCTTTTCGTTCTCTTTTTGAGGCATCCAAACTTTTAAAGGCACGGTTCATCCAAAAAACCTGTCATCATTTATTCACCCTGATATCGTTCCAGAAGCACATGGCGTTTATCCTCCTGTGAAGCACAAAGGGGATGCAGAATGTCAAAGCAGTGTTTTCCCAAAGATTTTTAATGAACATTGCTTAATTAGACATTGCATATCCACCCATCTCAAGCCGCTCGTCATCATTGGATCAGTTTCTCGTTTTTAGGTCACAAGCAGTTCATGACCTATAAGTACGTCACGAGTTAGAAGGTTTCATAAGCCCTTGCCTGCCTTCACTGATTACAATCCCTAATCTATGGCTTATTAAGACATGATATGTCAACATTGTGACAGGTGCCAGTGGATTACGCACTTCCTCTGATTCATCCAGCAGACGTGCCAAACAGACGGTCAACCCGAGCAAAGTTCGGCAGACTGTGACGTCATGACAGAGAGGGGATAAGGGAGTTTCCATTTTCTCGTTTAATTGAAGATGGATAATCCTGTTTGCGCACTTCGGGTTGAATTATTCAGATGGGGATTAATTGGAATCATTTATAAATCACATTGCTTTCACTTTTAGAGCCATTAATGGCTTTTAATGTACAGATACACTTTTATAAATAGCTTTTTTAGAGGTTACAGAGAGGCTGGGTGTGTGTCAAGAGGGGGAAAGTCAAGTCTATGGAGCCAGAAGAGTCTCAATAAAGATAAATGCACACACTACAGTCACATATGCACACATAGGATTCATACATGCACACACATAATTCATAAATACACACACAGGATACACAAATGCACACAAAATTCACAAATGCAAACACAAAATTTAAAAAGCACAGAAGATTCACAAATGCATACAAAATTCAGAAATGCACACAAAATTCAGAAATACACACACAATTTAGAAATGCAAACAACATTTACAAATGCACTCAAGATTCACAAATGCACAGGACAAGATTCAGAAATGTATTTCTGATGCACACACACATATATCTTGATTTACAAACTGCTTGCGGTCTGTGAACTTCACTGCATTTGTGTGTGAATTTTGAGACTCCCTTGACTTGGCTCCACACACAAATGCCTTTTTTTAAAGAGGGAATGATCTGCAACCAATCAGACATCTCCCTTGTTTTAGCCAATCACAAGAATGCACCCCACGTGGGGGATTGTTTACTTATAAGCCAATCAGCGAACGACTCACTTTCCTCACGCAGCGAACGACTCACTTTCCACAGCGAACGACTCACTTACCTCACACAGCCGGCGACTCACTTTGCGCAGCGAACGACTCACTTTCCTCACGAGTCACGCAGCGAACGACTCACTTTCCTCACCCAGCGAGCGACTCACTTTCCTCACGAGTCACGCAGCGAACGACTCACTTTCCTCACCCAGCGAGCGACTCACTTTCCTCAGCGAACGATTCACTTCCCTCAAGCAGCGAAGTTGAGCGAACGATTCACTTTCCTCACGCAGCGATCAACTCACTTTCCTAAGCGAACGACAGCCGGAGACCCACTTTTCGCAGCCAGAGAGCCACTTTCCTCTCGCAGCGGACCACTGACTCTCTCTTCATGTAGGGACTGAATATTATAATTAAAGTGACTTCTATATTGCATCCAAAAGAATATTTAGATATATTATATATTATAATATAAAATATTTCAATAAAATGAAATAATAGCCTATTGCAAATTTATGAATCCATGGTTAACTTTTTTTCTGCAGTCACTGGGCTATATGTATTGAGACATTTTTAAATTTATATTTAGTAAAAAATAATAAAAAATAAACCTGAATTGTAATATAAACATCTGTATTTTCATACAATTTAATACAATTGCTGTGTGAACAAGTTCATGTGATTGGCTTATAAGTAAACAATCCCCCCACGTGGGGTGCATTCTTGTGATTGGCTAAAAGAAGGGAGATATCTGATTGGTTGCTGATCATTCCCTGTTTAAAAAAAAGCATTTGTGTGTCCAGCCAAGTCAGGGGAGTCTCAAAATTCACACACAAATGCAGTGAAGTTCACAGACCGCAAGCAGTTTGTGAATCAAGATATATGTGTGTGTGCATCAGAAATACATTTCTGAATCTTGTCCTGTGCATTTGTGAATCTTGAGTGCATTTGTAAATGTTGTTTGCATTTCTAAATTGTGTGTGTATTTCTGAATTTTGTGTGCATTTCTGAATTTTGTATGCATTTGTGAATCTGTGCTTTTTAAATTTTGTGTGTGCATTTGTGAATTTTGTGCGCATTTGTGCATCTTGTGTGTGTATTTATGAATCATGTGTGTGCATCTATGAATCCTGTGTGTGCATATGTGAATGTAGTGTGTGCATTTATCTTTATTGAGACTCTTCTGGCTCCATACAAGTCAGCTCTGAGAGAGCAAGAGCAAAAGAGAGAGAGAGAGGGAGGGAGGGAGAGAGATGTGGAAATCTTTCCGTTGAGACGCAGCAAGGACAAACTATCGATCTGATCCACACTCCTGTCAACGCAAACCGTCCAGAGCACAGGATCACGCCAACTCTCTCTCTCTCTCTCTCTCTGTTCTGCTCTCTTTAACTTCACACATACTTTATAAATTCACATAACTGAAATAAAAGAACCACATGTCAATTTCCATAAAGAATTCTGCTCTGAGAAATCCAAGGGTGAATCTCACAAAACCTGTCCAAGAACATGTCTGGGTCAAATTTCCTCCCAAAAAACAAAACAAAAGTAAGAATATGGAATTATAATTTTAAGATCATTAAGATTTTTTACATGATCCATTAAGTACTGCTCTGACACACTTAATTACTTAATGCATATAAACAAAATAATAATAGAATTATTACTAGTATTTATATATTTAATTTAAGCCAATTTAATTAAAAAAAATTATAAATCACTCCAATTTAATAAAAAATACATAATAATAATAATAATAATAATAATAATAAAGCAAAATATTTCAGTATTTTTATGATATAATAAGAATCACTGAGAATAATGGGAATAATGAGAAAAACAAACATCCTTGTGCATAAATGAGAATCTTCATGCATTTTTTAACTGAATATCATAGAAATAAATGAATAAACATCACTGTCTGTGGGTTTGAGTCAGTCTGGCCTTGTGTCTTCTATGAAGGGTTGAAGATGAACTGTCCCATTCTCCTTTAACCATTAATTTAAGTCTTTGCATTAACTCTAGTATACTAGACGACTGACCTGTTGGCCCTAATGGAAATTCTGTCGTAATATATTCACATATTAGGACACACAGTGGTCCCAAAATATTATTTGGACACTTAAGCCACATAGGGGCACACATTTTTGGCATAAAAAACATCAAAGTGTCTGTATGTGTGTCTCAAATGCTGCACTAACTTCGACTATGTCATTGTTTTTGCTTGTTGATTTGGTGGTTTTTAGTCAGTCCGCACAGGGAGAAGACCACAGGTGTAGTATATGACATAAACTAACAAACAAACCCAACCTGTCAGTTTTTTCTATGCAACAGAATACATACAGTTTATCATTTAAAAAAATAAAGTTTCAACTTTAATTTAACTTTGAAATTGATTATAATATTTTTTTAGGCATCTTTCTAATGTCATTGCATTCAAAAGTGTACTTTTCGTGGAACAGAACTGAAAATGTTAATTCAAACTCTCAGACTGTAAAAGTGATCAGTACTTTTTTTGGTCTGAAGTTATTGCTATTACCTAACAACCCTGAGCACTGAACAGCAAATATTGCTGAGAGTTGCTCTATCAGCATTTCTGAATGAAAGTCCGAGGAAACTGAGAGAACCCATTCAATAAAAGAGGAAGAAAGCCACACGACAGAGGCTTCCCCGATCAGGGAGGTCTGGAGAGCATGAAAATGTGGATTCCCAAGTGCTTCAAGAGTGGGATGCTTCAGTTACATCCCGCCAAGAGCAAGAAGCTGGGCCAGCCTGACTCAAACCTGCAGATAGTGATTGAGAGTGATGGTTAAATGGATTAGAGAGAGAGGGAGGGAGAGGGAGAGAGAGGGGAGGGAGATTTGCCATGAAGCTTTCTGCCCTTGAACATACAGGGCAAATCTGATCCAGTAAAGTAGACAGCACGCGCACTACAAGTCCATATTCTCACTTTTGGATACTTCACACATACACACGCACCCTGCACCCAGCATCTCCTGGAGAAGTAGGGCACCGTCCTCCCCTGACAAACCGACGGAGTGTGCATTAAAAAGAGAGATATAAAGATAAAAAACAAACACGGAAGAACCGCATCCTCGCTGCGGGAGGCGATGCCGTTTCCACACGGACCCAAGTCGAGCGTGCGGTGAGTCCTTCTCAACTACTTCAGCGACCCGGATGAAACGAGCCTGTCAAGGCGTCTCACTTTTGATTCATGTTGGAAACGCCAAAAAGTAGTTTCTGCTCGAGTTCAAAGGCGAAATCAGCCCTCTTACCGTTAAACGCGAGAGTGTTGTTTTATCGCAGTTCCTCATCTTCAGTGGCGGGACGCGCGTGCGACACACCCCGTGCGTTTCCGTTCGCTCTGCAGAGAGAAGACCGATTTCAAACTGTTTTCTGACGCTAAACTACCACAGTTTTCAACTTTATCCACGGTTTTTGTGAGAGTACGGATGTTGGATTACCTTCAGGGTGTGTTTGAAGAGCATCGATGCTTGTTTCAGATGTTTTACAGTACAGTACGGAGGAGTATGACGTTATGTCAGCGAGTGGAACTTGTACGTTTTTACGTCAGGCAGAACGAAAATGTAATATTAAACCATTTTAATTACTTTTATATTCTCTATTAACCTTCGACATTACCAGATTGGTGTTAAACAGTTAATCATATCGGGAATGCTATTTAGACGTTAAGTAAACTAGTAAATTTAGTTAAATTTGACGTTAAAACTGATAGTTGATGTTGCCATGTTGACGATATAACAATATTATAGTTTGATACTGCATTAACTCATATAATGTTACATTTACCAACCTGCTAACTACTAAATAATTTAAAATTCGTCATAACTGGCCTCTCAAAGCCGAAGAAATACAGTAAGATACATCTAAAGCACTAATGTCCACTCAACATTAAATGTTTATGGAAGATAACAAAAACTTTTTAAATGAAACCTAAATGTTATGCATTGTGCAGGGAATTCTTTAAACACCCATTTCCCAATAAATTATAGGCTACTGAAGACAGTTCACACATTTTATTTGCAAAACATTAAAAGATCTTACAGTAGAAGTGTATTCAGTAAAGACTTGAAAATATGCTTTGTTTAGGCTACTGTAAAATGACATACAAATATATTTTCTGATCTAAAAATACCTGATCTGATTTAAAAATGTTGTTATGTAGACGGATTGAGTCAGTCTATTTTTGCACATGGTTACTTTTACCTGATTTTTACAGGCATGCATTGCATTTGCAACCTTAGAAATGGATGTACGTTATGCGCGTATCTGCACACGTGAGACCATTCCTCACTCCTCCCATTTCCCAATGGAAATTAAATGTGGTTCATTCAGGAAACTATACCATGCAATATTTAACATACAATCTCTGCATGGTAATATGTGCATGAGATATGTCGCACATCCCCTTTGCTTCTCTTATTTGAAGTCCTGTCTTATATAATTTCTGTCTGTGAAGTGTGTGTGTGCATGTACCATGCATGTTCCTCACTCCAGACTCCTGTTGTATGCGAGATCAACCATCTGTCCGGACTGGTGGTTGTTCACAGGATGACATCCAACGTCTGTTTAGGGGGGGTTTGGCTAATTAGACCATCAGCAGAAAGCAGCGCTAGAAAAAAACAGGCTGACATCAAGTTAAACACTGAAATGTGTGGTGTTTGCTTTCAGGACCATGGACAGCAGCTGCTAAAGAGTGAAGGATGCAACCAAGCAGACATTTCTGAGCTTGGAAAAGAGTAAACCCACTTCATGTGACCTTCGGGAAATGAATATGCTCTGCAGTGACGCAGTCCAGGAGCTGCTATGGATGTAGGTCCAAGTAGAAGAATCAGTACCTTTGACCCAACAAATCAGGACAGTGTCCAGACACAAAGTAATAAGACAGAAGTCAATACACAAAAAAATAAACTTGCATTAAAAGAATTGCCGTCAACCTCATAACAACAAAACACTTTTATGCACATTTTCTTTTTATGTATTTATGACCTTTTCCTTTTGGAGTAATGACTGTGGCGAAGTTATGGGATGTTTTAACCTGACCACCGGCGCTGCTATTCCATGTTAACACTTCCCACCTCTGAACCCACGGTGGTCCCTTTCCCGTTTCTCCGGACCCTCAGAAATCCCCTTTTACTCACACGCCTGCCATGCGTGCACACGTGGGACTCCTCTACCTGCTGGTGCATGTGCTGGCAAATGCAAGAGGGCAGTATGACTTGTGCAAGTCTCTCGTGAGCACGGACGAAGGCGCTGTGTGGGAGCATTACGCGTGCCAACCCAAAGCCCAGGCCATGAAGGAATACATGCGCATCCTCGTCGAGCCGCCAGGCGTCACCTGCGGGAACCCACCTGAGAGATTCTGCACTCTGGTGAGTCGTGTAGAAGAAATAACTACTTTTTTCAACATTGATAATAATAAAAATGTTTGTTGAGCAGAAAATCAGCATATTAGTATGATTTCTGAATGATCATGTGATGCTGAAGACTGGAGTAATGATGTTGAAAATTCAGCTTTGAATCACAGAAAAAAAAAATTTTTTTTTAAATATATTCAAATATAAAAAAGTTATTTGGAATTGTAATAATATTTCATAATATTACAGCTTTTACTGTATTTTTGATCAAATACATTCAGCCTTGGTGAGCAGAAGAGACTTAAAAACATAAAAAAAAAACACCAACCCAAACATATGAAAGTTGGTGTTCTGAGAAATCAAAACACAGACTCTGTAAAATATATTAGTGTTAAAATCAATATTAACCCCAAAAACATAAAATCGAATAGTACATCCATCCGGGCAACTTCGGCCAGCTTTTATCGACATGCTACTGTATGATCGAGGCCATATTAATTCCAATCTTGAATACTATTCAGGACAGTCAATATGAGAAATAGGGAAGTAGGGTGTGATAAAAATATACAGCATGCTAATTTCTGTTTCCCACAACCAGAAGTTTAAAGATGTGTCACATGGTCAGCAGGCTTGACAGTAATATGTTTCTTCCTGCATCCTTCTTTTCTGCTCATTAGCTAGACAAATACAATTAAGTGATGTAACATTTCCCAGTAGCTGTAACTCATTTGTCTATAAGCTGGTAAGTGGGAGCTCATCATATTAAAGGAATAGTTTCAATCACCAAAAATGAAAATTTGCTGACAGTTTACTCACCCACAGGTCATCCAAGATGTAGATGTGTTTGTTTGTTCACGAGAAGATATTTGGAAAATGTAGCATTTCATTATGGATCCTCTGCAGTGAATGGGTGCCATCAGAATGAGTCAAAACAGATGATAAAAACATCACTATAATCCACAAGTAATCCACACCACTGCAGTTAACATCTTGGAAAAGCCAAAAGCGGCATGTTTGTAAGAAACAAATCTATCATCAAGATGTTTTTAACTCAAAACCGTTGCTTCTAGTTAAAATATGAGTCCATGATCCATAATATTGCTTCGTCCAGTGAACTATTCCTTTAAGATTATTTGTTCATTTCATTAACTTATGCATTGAGTCTGCATCTTGCATCTGTTTTATAAAATAAACTAATACAGTATAATGATTATTGCTCAAAATTGCTTGACTATCGAATTATACTAACTTTATAGAATTTACAAAGTGTCAATTAGTACCTGAATGGGACAGACCTCAGGCAGATGCTTCCAGATTGTTCCTCGATTCATTTTTTGACCACTAGCCATTGGCTGGTGTAAACTAAGCAGGACTTGTTGAACGGTGCCAAATTTAGCCCATAATGGGGGCGGAGGTCTTGAAGCAGCGTTAATTTGAGCAGGATGTGCCGTGCAGGTCACCGACCACTGCAGAAAAATGCAGCTGAGGTCAGCAGGCGTAGAAAGCAGAAGGCCGAGGTGTTGTTTTTACCCATGTGGGTTTGTTGGCAGAGTCAGGCTCACAGGAACAGAGGACCGGGAGGATGTCGAATTTCACTTCACTTATAGCAAGGGTCAGCAGGTTATTCTCAAGGACAAAGAGGTCACGCAGTGCACTATGGGTTTTATTAAGTGAGATTTGTGAGGATAACATACAGAATCAAAAGGTATTCCATCAGTCAATGAGTTCTGTTACTAAAAGAGAGTGTGATTGGTGCTTGCCTGTGCAAATGTTGTGCGGCTGTAAATGTGAAAGGATGTTGTGGATGGTTGCTAAGGATGTCGCTAGGTTGTTTCTTTGTGTCTGGTGAAGGGTTATCTTAGTTAACTAAAACAAAAAACAACTTGAAATAGAATGAATTCCTATTAACATTAAAAGGGGTTGTGAAATGCTCATCTCCTGTTAATCTTGAGTACCTATAGAGTAGTACTGTATCCTTCATATCTTCAAAAAGTCTTTAGTTTTATTATATTTATAAGAGAAAAATAGTCTGTGCCGATTTTTTTCGGAAAAACACGAGCGTCTGGAGGCGTGCCGTGTGGGCGGAGCTAAAGAATCACGAGCGCGAGTAGACTTTTGCGTTGACAGCGTTTGGAAATTGTGACATTACCGTGAGGAAAAAAACCATCATCCAAAACAAACCATGGCTAACAGTCAGATTCAGCCGTTTATTTATGATCCAGAATCAGATCCAGAGGCTGAAACTGAACAAGAGCAGCAGCAGCAACGACTACAGCAGGACATCTCTATGTGGTATGTATTGAAACTGTATATATTTGCTTAGCGGTTTTGGAAAATGACTAAGTTTCACTTTATGTCGTCTTTTTTTTTCTTTAAAGGTGTACAAGGTTTACTTGATGGGCTTACGCGCCGATAGCTAAGTTAATAACACAGAGATATTTTAAGCAGTATTACTCACCGCCTGTGGTTCCGCCTGTGGTTCCAACACACGATTGTGACCCTTTTTCGTTGGGACTGCATTATCCTTAAGAAATAAACGATGTGCAAATCCGGCGTCAAACTGGGCCTTGTTTGTAAAACAAGCATCTTCGAAATGCAGGGAACAAACAAAAACACTTGCACAACTCCGTCGATACTCTGTAAAAATGAACTCCGTCCACTGGTCCCTTAATGTTTTTTTTTTGGTAATCTGTGCAGGGTTGTCTCGCCCTCGCAACCAAAAACACACTTCTTTTGTGACATTTTGCGACGCTCTCGCTCTGATCAGTGAATGTCTCTGCTCTCAGTACTCTGCTCTACGGGAACAAAAATACTCCTTCAAACGTACAACTTAATTTTTGAAACTTTTTCCATGTTTAGCATGGGAATCCAACTCTTTAACAGTATAAAAAACTCAGTATGCATGAAATAGCATTTCACCCCCCCTTTAATTTAAATTGATGTAACAACTAAAGAATAATAAAGAATTAAATCTACCAGTTCAAATAGTAGACATAAAAAATGCAACAAAATTACAATTAAATTAATAGAATTCTTTTATGTTTTTTTTTTAATCAATGATTTACATTTAAATTTAGTCATTTAGCAGACGCTTTTATCCACAGATGAGGACAGTGGAAGCAATCAAAAACAACAAAAAGAGCAATGATATATAAGTGCTATAACAAGTCTCAGTTACAGGTTAACAGTACACGTAGCATGGGATTTTAAATAATATAATAAATAAAAAAGAAAACAAATAGAATAAAAAAATAGAGTAAGCTAGTGTTAGAGATCTTTACACACACACACACACACACACACATACAATTGCATAATAAATTAAAATAAAATAGAATACAAAAAGATTAGAAAGGTAGTTGGATTTTTTTTT
Organism: Carassius auratus; assembly: GCF_003368295.1. Lineage (NCBI taxonomy): Eukaryota > Metazoa > Chordata > Actinopteri > Cypriniformes > Cyprinidae > Carassius > Carassius auratus. The sequence continues at coordinate 20,098 of NW_020527744.1, forward strand.
AAAGAATAGTTTTTGAAGGAGTTATGGTTGATGTGCCTACCTTGATATTGAAATTGTGATGAAACGTTGAGTTGAAGGTGATTGTCCATACTCCAGGAAGAAATGTCTGTTAGACAAGCTGAGATGCGAATAGCTCCAATAGGATCATCAGGATGGAATGAGAGGTATAGTTGAGTGTCATCAGCATAGCAGTGGTATGAAAAGCCATGTTTCTGAATGACAGAACCTAATGATGCCATGTAGACAGAGAAGAGAAGTGGTCCAAGAACTGAGCCCTGAGGCACCCCAGTAGTTAGATGTTGTGACTTGGACACCTCACCTCTCCAAGATACTTTGAAGGACCTATCTGATAGGTAAGACTCAAACCATTGAAGTGTGGTTCCTGAGATGCCTTTTACCAGTAGGGTTGATAGGAGGATCTGGTGGTTAACTGTGTCAAAAACAGCGGACAGATCAAGCAGGATAAGTAATGAAGATTGGGATTTTCTGCTCTTGCCAGTCTTAGAGCTTCAACAACTGAGAGCAAGGCCGTCTCAGTTGAATGTCCACTTTTGAAGCCAGATTAGTTGCTGTCAAGGAGGTTGTTGTGTGTGAGAAATGTAGAGACTTGTTCAAGTGTTTTTGCAATGAAAGGAAGAAGGGAAACTGGTCTGTAGTTCTCTAAAAGAGATGGGTTGAGGTTGAGTTTGAGTTTCTTAAGTAGTGGAGTTAGACAGGACGTGCCTGTCTAAATGATGAGGGAATGTATTGATGATGTGAGTGAGTGCAGGTACAACTGCAGGAGACATGGCTTGAAGGAGATGAGATGGAATAGGATCAAGCGGGCAAGTAGTAGGGTGATTAGAAAGGATGATTTATTTGTTAAATTTAATTAAACATAAAATAATTAAAGCAGTGTTTTAATGATATTAAAATAATTTTTATGTGTAAATATAGATATGGCTTGGGTCCAAAGTAAGTCTGTGTTATTTTGTCACCTGTTTAATACTTGAGCGTAATGCTTCAAATCCAGTAAGAGCAACAGTAACAGTGATGCTTGACTTTGCAGAAGGAAAAAACAAGCAAAAGGGTGTGCAGGCTGAAGAGATAAAGGGCGTAAATAAATACTAGTGTCAGGGGAAAAGAGGTAATACAACCCTGATTAAATTATCCAGACACTGCAATGTCGTGCACAAACACACATAAACTTTGTTCACTATGATTGTGCCTTTTCACTATGATGAAGCTGCTGATGGGACTGATGCAGGAAAAAACACATACGGTTATTAGTCTCATAAGGGAGCCGTAAATGGACACAGCTCTCACACACTTAACAGTTAACGATCTGTTTAATGTAAGGCTAAGGGAGACCCATTTTCTCTCACTCGCTCTCACTCTCTCACACACATTTATACAAGCACAACTTAAAGGGATGGTTCACCCGAAAATCACAATTCTTTCATGATTTACTTAGACTTGACATGACAAATGGCATTCTGATTATATGTATGACTATGGAAAATAACATTTTGCAAAACATTTTTAGGTGAACTTTTCCTTTAATCATATTTGAGAAAATGTTTGTATTATTTATTTCTGGTTTAAGTAAGAATCTGAATTTTCAGAGTAACTTTGCATGCCACAATTCTGCCATAATTTACTTGCAATAAACACAAAAGCAGATGATTTGCAGAATGTTCACATTGTTCTTTTCCATGTAGTGAAAGTAAATGTGTACAAATTCTGCCAAGCTTAAAAAATAAGCAAGAAACACCAAAAAAGGTAATCATGCATACAATTTGAGTGCCATATTCCAATCATGTGAATTTGCAGTAGCATATGAGCGAGTAAAAGATGTCAGAATTGTGATTTTGGGTGAATTATACTTTTAAATTCTGTTTGTGCAACTGTGGGAATGTATTTGTCTTGGTTTAGGTAAGAATCAAAGTAACTTTACATGTCATAATATTCTATCTAACTACCCCCCCCCCTTCAGAAAATAAAAATCTCAATTCTGCCTTTCAGTTTTTTCAATGCACAAACAAAAACAGTGTTAACATTATGCAAATGATCTGCTTTTGTGGTTTATCCTAAGCAAATCATTACCTTTTTGCTGAATTGTCTTTTTTTTTTTGGAACTATCCCTTTAAATCCTCCTAGATGGATTTGTTTGAATATTGTTGCATGCAAAGATACTCTAAAATACTGATTGTTATTTAAACCAAGACTGAAAAAGCTAACACACATACACAAAGCTAATGGACTGGCCTCTGGAATGTTCCTCAGGTCATCCCAAGCTCTTTAATATTGATGGGGCCCTTAATGGTCCTGCAAGCAGACATCCACAGCGTGCCCGGACGTTTTCCTTTTCCATTCTAGACATGACGTGTTTGGACAGCCTGGCACAGTCAGCACTTTTTACAACAGACGGGATCCTCCCTAGTATCTCTCCTTCCAAGAAAACGACTAAGGCAGATGACAGAGAAAAGTGGGGTGGAAACCGAGTACTGTTAACCGACAGCCAGGTTAAAATTACTGAGAGCATTACAAAATTGCAGCATCTTTGAAAAACATAAAGTAAGTTTCAGCGCTCAAAACTTCATCGCCATTCCAAATAGAGCGTCTATAAAAACTAAAATAGAAAATGGTCTTGTTTTTAACTTCCACAAAGTTCTGACTTCAGCTAGATGAACAAATCAACACATGACTGTCCACATTTACACATTAATGACCCTTATTCTGTGTTCAGAAACCAGGCCCACACACCCACAAGGAGGAAGTCTACAAGAAGAGTATTATTCCTAAACAGCAGCAATCTGTACAAAAATCTAATGTAAATAATATACTTAAAATGTTAAATAATAAATACATGCATACATACATTCAGATATTTATATGTATTTATATATGAAATAACACACACACAGGTTATATATACATACACACACACAAACATACTCACACAAATAATGACCTACTAAACGCCATCAAGTCAATTCCCAATGAATAAGTGTTTTCCACATTATATCCTATTTCACTTGGAAACATGTCACATTACAGAAGCAAAATGAGTTAAACAATGTTATTTCATGATGTGGTATTTAATAATCTCTCGCATCTCACAGCAGCTGCTCTTTTTCTAGTCTGTGTGTGTTACTGTGTGTTTTGTGTCCATTGCTCTGTTTGCCTGTGTGTGTGTGTGTGTGTGTGTGTGCCTGTCCCAGTTTGTGCATGTTTCTGCCCAGGGTCCAAAATTAACTCTCACTGAGCTGCATATGTGAGTAAAAATGACCTACTCCTCAGTTGGCTGGTAACTAAAACTGCAACATAATGCATGTTAACATCTGTCAAGGCTCTAAACACTTACCAAAGTATTACATTTACCAGTGGAAAACATTTTAATGCTATGTGACACATACTGTATGTGCAAATTTTCTCACATTAAGCCACCAGGATTAAAATGTGGAACATGTCTGTTCACGTTTATGTGAGAGGGATGCTCATCCGGCATGTTTTGTAGAGTATATGATGCTGCAAATGAGACAATGACCTGCACCGTTTGTCAATATAATGCAAGGAAAACTCCTCTGTAATACACTCTTGAAAATAAATCTTCTTCATTGATTATATGTTTCCATTAAATGTATAATTGGTAAAAAAAAAAAAAAAAAAAAAAAAGGTAAAATTTGCTGAAAATGTACTCCCCCTCAGGCCATCCAAGATGTAGATGAGTCTTCTTTTTCATTGCATTTGGAGAAATGTAGCATTCCATCACTTGCTCACTAATGGATGCTCTGTGGTGAATGGGTGCCGTCAGAACGAGAGTCCAAACAGCTGATAAAAACATCACAATAATCCACTCCAGTCCATCAGATAACATCTTGTGAACCAAAACGCTGCATGTTTGTGAGAAACAAACTTTAAACCATTGCTTCTGGCTAAATTATTAATTCATAAGTCATAATAACATTTCCTTTAGTGAAAATGTCCATCTTCTTTTGACCTCTTACGTCAAAGTCCGCCCACATATTTGTTTAGAACAATTTAGGAAAGTTTGTAAACGGCGCTTGATTTATTTATTTCTCTCTAGATTGAGAAAACTTTTTGAGACATTGAGACATTAGCTGATGGACTGGAATGGTGTGGATTACTTGTGCATTATGTTGTTTTTATCAGCTGTTTGGACTCTCATTCTGACGGCACCCATTCACTGCAGAGGATCCATTACTAAACAAGTGATGTGAAGCTAAAGAAATAAACTCATCTACATCTTGGATGGCTTAAGGGGGAATACATTTTCAGCAAATGTTCACTGTTCAGTTGTTGTACAAAAGGTTCCTTTATAGTGGTAAACGGTTCTTAAAATTATTAAAGGGGGGGTGAAATGCTATTTCATGCATACTGAGTTTTTTACACTGTTAAAGAGTTGGATTCCTGTGCTAAACATGGACAAAGTTTCAAAAATTAAGTTGTACGTTTGAAGGAGTATTTCTGTTCCAAAAAAACCTCTTCCGGTTTGTCACATGTTTCGGAAAGTTTTTTTCGAGTATGGCTCTGTGTGACGTTAGATGGAGCGGAATTTCCTTATATGGGTCCTGAAGCACTTCTGCCGGAAGAGCGCGCGCTCCCGTATAGCAGAGCACTGAGAGCACAACAGACTTCACTGATCAGAGCGAGAGCGTCGCGAAAAGTCACAAAAGAAGTGTGTTTTTGGTTGCCAGGGCAAGACAACCCTGCACAGATTACCAAAAGAGAAACAGCATTAAGGGACCAGTGGATGGAGTTTATTTTTACAGAGCATCAACGGAGTTGTGCAAGTGTTTTTGTTTGTTCCCTGCATTTCGGATTGCACATCGTTTATTTCTTAAGGATAATGCAGTCCCAACTAAAAAGGTGTGTTGGAACTGCATGCGGTGAGTAAAACTGCTTCAAATATCTCTGTGTTGTTAACTTAGCTATCAGCGCGTAAGCACATCAAGTAAACAACATGCGATGTTGTCATCAAACTGCACTTTCCACATGTACAGCTTAAAAAAAAAAAAAAAAAAAAGACGACATAAAGTGGAACTTAGTCATTTTCCAAAACCGCTAAGCAAATATATACAGTTTCAGTACATACCACATAGCATACCGCCTTTGCTAATGCTGCTCTTGTTAAATTTCAGCCTCTGGATCTGTTTCACAGCTTCCACATGCTCTCAACTCAAAAGCCTACTGGCGCTCGTGATTCTTTAGCTCCGCCCACACGTCACGCCTCTAGGCGCTCGTGTTTTTCCGGGAAAAATCGGTACAGACTATCTTTCTCTTATAAATATAATAAAACTATAGACTTTTTGGAGTTATGAAGGATGCAGTACTACTCTATAGGTACTCAAGAATAACAGGATATTGAGTGAAAACGAGCATTTCACCCCCCCTTTAAAATGTTCTTCATGCTAAGAAAAAATGAATGGTTCTCGTAAGAAATTCTTGTGAAATCAATGTGAATACACTCTCTTTTGAAAAACATGTTTTTTAAGAGTGTAGGTAAAAATATGTATTTGTAATAACAATAATGCAAAATATAGTAATATTTATCGCTAATTGATTTTCTTAGTTTACCCACCACTGGCAGATTTTTGTGACCCTGTTTCTTACTTGCTCGTGTTGTCTGGAAAGAAAAAGCGAGAGAGATAAAGACAGAGTTCCCTAATGATGGGGGAATCACAGCTTAGTTCATCGGAGCAAACTCACACACCCAAAAAGCATGTGTTGTTCATGTGCACACCTCTCTTAAAGCACACAGCCACAGTGCACATGAAACAGTAAGACGTGTCGCTGTGTGAACACGTGTGTATGAAAGTAAAAAACCCTCATGCTACACAACAGTGCTCTCTGATTTAAAGGCACAAATGAGCCAGTGCTAAAAATAGAAATGAGAGTGAAAGAGAAGCGGGAAGTGAAGAAGAAAGAGGGGGAGGAAACAGGAAGAAGGGAGAAGAGATATGACAGAAGATAGAAAACAATGCCAGAATAGAATACTAACATTATTTTACCGAACATCCTGTATACTGCCTACTTTATAAAAATAGAAAGTAAAACAGTAGGAAATATCCCATTTCAAACAGTAACACGCTTTTAGTTGCATTCAATTTGTACTTGTCGTCAATTCATAAATAAAAACTGTACTTGCAGGTAATATAATATTAATTAAGTGTGCTTAAAGAGAGCTTGTTTCTGTTTTACACTTTAAAAAAATGCACTTTGCTATAATGTTGAATGCGTTTTAAAAATTAAAATTTTTTAATTTTTAATTTTTTAGTTTTTAAAATTAAAAATACATATTTAAAGTACATTTTAAATACATATTTCTAAAGAATTTTTTGTATTGCTTTAAAGAAGTACATTTACTTAGGTGCTGACTAACATGCAAAGTATTTGATTATAACTATTATCTGATATTACAAAGGACAATAGAAGTAATTCTGAAATTACATTTAAAGGTGTTCTTCAGTCCTCCATAAGTAAGTAAAAATGCACTATTAATATGTATATTAATATATTAAAAATATGTATATTGTCATTTAATTGTAAATAACATGCAGTTTAGTGTTTCACATTTAAGCATATATGTTATATCATTTCCATTATAAGTACTTTTTTTTAAAAGGTCCCCTTCTTCGTGATTCCATGTTTTAAACTTTAGTTAGTGTGTAATGTTGTTGTTAGAGTATAAATAATATCTGTAAAATTCTAAAGCTCAAAGTTCAATGCCAAGCGAGATATTTGCTTTAACAGAATTTGACTACAAAAAAACGACCCGTTTGGACTACAGCCCTCTAGTTCCTGCAGTAATGACGTCACTAAAACAGTTTTTTGACTAACCTCCGCCCACAGGAATACACAAAAAAGGGGGCGTGGTTTTGTTGCGCTCAGACGGAGAAGAGGAAGAGCTGCGTTTGTGTTTGTCACCATGTCGTCGAAACGCTGTTATTTTCATCTCTGAGTCCAATCATCTTTGTTTGTGACAGTGAAAACAGCGCTATACAGATAAGTGAATTGTGTGAAAAATACAGTGTTTTTTTTACACGCGAAACATGAACACATGTTATATTATCCAACTGTAAACACAATCAAAGCTTCAAAAAAGCACGGAAAACGGGACCTTTAAAGGCAAGTGTGTTTTTTTCTTCTTTTTTTTAAGATGCAGTTACCAACTATTTTCTCCCGTTTAAATAATGTACTAAATCCCTGGAAATTGAAGGTCAAGTTGAGTGCACTGCATCTACTGTTGTATTGTTCTGTTCAATTTGGTAAAAGTAGTCATTTGGGTATTATATTGCACAGAGAAAATATGCTTACTGTGCACAGTATACATACTGCAGAAAGAGAGCACGCTGATATGAACAGAAACAAAGGGAACGAAGATGAGCTTGAGATGGACAGAGAAAGACAATAGACAGCTGGTGCCTAGAGTACTAGTTTAATAGGATGAATCTGTTGTTCTGCGTGTCTCGGCCTGATCTCACAGATGTCAACGCTCAGCTATAAAGTTTCATGCTACAAACGAAACAAGAAAGCAGAGAAAACACTTTGAAGAGTTCTGGAGATCTAGAATATAGGAGATCATTATTAAATGCTTTCCTGGAATACTTGATACAGAAAATATGGAAATGTTTTCTATGCAATATATTTTCCATAAACCACTTCTGTAGTCATTGTTTTAAATGAACACAGTTTAAGAAAAATACTGCTGAAGGGGCACTACACTGTAAAATAAACAAAATAAAACAAAAATTGAGAAGAAAATATAATTTCAATCTTTTTACTTCAAAATGTATTTGTGAAATTCAGTAGTTTCTACACCAAATTATTTCCACTGTACAGTGACTCTACCATGTGTAGTTACTGTAGATGCAACACAATGAAGTGTCTAAAACCTCTTAACCATGGTAAAAATCTCTGCCTTATGTACAACACGGTTCAAAACAACATCTAAAATAACCATTTTCATTCATAGCTAAATGTATGATCCATAGCTTTCTTTGCATAATATTAGAAATACAGCAATATCACTATTCATCCTGTCATCCCTGAATATCATAATATCTATACATATATGTTAAAAAAAAGACTGATTACATGCTAGGTTGTATGAGATTACCAGTACTGTTCATCTCAATACCCAGAACACTTACCTGAAAAACTTATAAAGAAAGTTTCCAAAGCTTTGACCTCAGTTTATTCATTTTGAAAAAGACAAATGTGTTTGCAAGCGCTTTCCAGTGTGCCAGAACCTTTATTAAAGAACAGCCTTTTTAGGTTTTGGATTTTGTCATGAACTGTGGTTGCAGCTACTTTTTCTTTGGCTATATTTACACTTAATTATGACACACACCTGTACCGAAACACCAGGTGAGCGCCGCTGTTAGCAGTTCTGATTGCTTCTTCATTTCTTCATTTTAAATTAAATACAAAAATCCAAATATTTACTGCTTATACTTTCATACACACACACACAGCATATTGTTTAAACATAAAAAAAATACATACTTCACATTTAAACTTAATTACAAATCCTAGTTAGCTGCCTAACGTGGCAACAGTTTAAGAAATCATATTTGTGCTCACAGCTTGCAGCTTGTTCTAAATAGTAAGCAATAATTAGACATTCTAAGATTCCTTATTAGCTGCCTTATTAGTTCACATCCTGCACCCCTTTCATATTTGTTTAATAAATATTTTGATTATGCTTTCAGCCATCAATAAGACTGCAGTACAGTCAGCTCCATTTAACACATTTTATCTCCAAAAAGCACTGAAAATGCAAAAAAAAAAAAAAAAAAAAGGTCTGCAGCTTCCATCTGGGGCCGCTATGATCCAATTCAGTCAGGATGCTGTCTTAGAAGGAAGCTGCCTATGTTGACTAAAGTCAGTGAGAACAGACCAAGCTTTGGAACAGACGTACACTTCCTAGTGTATTCCTTAGAGTGTATTCTTAGTGATGTTCTCGTAAACCGAATAGAGCTCACATTGTGTTCTCAGTTTCTTAAAGACCACTATAACTCTCTCACTCACACACACACACACACACACACTTACAGGAAGAGGATCTAAAGGTATATACATCCACAGAGATGACAAAGAGAGAGATAGATTAACTCATTTTACGATACTGACAGGGCTCGAGACTCATTCTTCCCACTGGTCGCTCTTTTGTGACTAACTTTCTCAATTGGTAGCATGAGCAAATTTGTATTGTATTTTTTTGCTACAACATTACAGCTCATGGGATTAATCAAAGCATGCTGATGAACTTTTATCATAGTTTACAGTTATATGGAAACAAAATGGTTAACATTCAACCTGGTCTTTTTCCTCCTTTTTTCTCCTCTTTTGCTGTGTTACAAGGCGGACTTCGTAGGCTTTAGCTTTCAATTTTGGACAATGTTGTTATCACGTTTTACAAGAAAAGATAATTGGCTGATTTGCTTACATCTATACATATTTCACTTTTTAAGACTAAAAACAATGGATTTTTTGTTATTTTTAATTAAAAAGAACAATAACAATGAAACAGTCAGATGAAATTGACAAAGTAGCTTACAAAACATTTATTAACAAAAACAAAGAAGATTAGGCACGGCATACACCACATGCTGTATTTTATAACGACTAAGAAATTACAGAACGTTTAGCAAATACTTTAAAAAATAAATAAAAGAGAGCTTCCATAGCATAACGTGAGGTAATTTGGTCACAGTCTGGAGCCTGTGATACTGATGTTGTTCTTTAACTGATTGCATGGGATGCGGATGGCACTAGGTAAAGTTCCTATTTAACGGTGGTGTAATGTCCCAGTTGGTTGGTTTAATAGGCTGCTATATGGACGCTGTGACAGGGATCTAGCTCCATGCTGATTGTTGTCGCAGAGACGGGATTCCAGCGTGGATAATTGCTCTAGGAGCTTAGTGATGTAGGCCACCTGCCGGAACAGTTGGCCGTGTATGTGTGTGCGTTTATATGGGGCAGGAGGATGGGATTCTCGGGAAAGCATAGGCATGCTAGTTTTGCATCTTTGCCACATGCATTATTGGACCAAGGTCATGGAAAAGACACAGTCAAACACTTGAAAAATTCATTGGTGAGAAGAGCTGATTCTGTGTTATAACATTCTCTTAAAAAAGAGACTCTGTCCCTTAAAAGTGTCTTGACAACAGAAACACAAACATGCATTCATGCATAGATACACGTGCACATGCCAGCACACATCTATGCATGCAATCACACGTATGCATATTTGCTATCATTCAAATACATGCACACAAGCACCCAAATAACCCAAAACAATAGAGGCATGGGGAAACAAGCATGCAAACATCCAACACCCAATCCAAACAAGCATCCAAACACCCAAACAGACACATATAGATTAAATATACATGCATAAAAGCACACGTATGCACATTATCAAGCATGTTATTACTACATAAAAGTACACAGATACAAATATACACGTAAGCATACTGTACAGACATACTGAGGCATGCAAAACAAAAATGCAAGCAATCAAATTAATGTACACACACACACACACACACACAGACACACACACACAAGCATTGGCAGTACATGCACTAATGCAAAAATGCAAACACATATAGAAGAAATATACATGCAAGCACAAGTATGCACATTTGCAAGCATGCTAATATATGCACACAAGCACCCAAGTACATATACACACATATGCCACCACATTGCATGTACACTGGCAGGGTACATGTATGCTAAGACACACATCAACATCCTTGTTGATCCAGGACCAACCAATCAGAATTGAGATATAACTTATATCTCATATATAATATCTGTTTTAGGGTTAGGTGCTTCTACACCCTTATTAATCAGCAATCATTTCCCACTGATTTTAGGAATAAATTAGGGGTAGGGTTAGGTTTAGGGGTAGGGATTGGGTTAAGTCTATATTTTTGGACAATAATGTTGATCCAGGATCATCAGAAGATTTTGATCCAGGAACATGTCTTACTTGGCAAAATCACGGCGACCAACACACAAATATAGATAAAATATACATGCACGCATGCAGACAAGCACTCATATGCGCATATGCGAGCATGCTAAAACATGCACACAAACACTCACATACAAGCATGCAAAAACAACAGCACAAGCATATACATACATACACAAGCATTACCAGTACATCCACGCAAGCATGCAAACACCAAAGCACACTCAAATTAATGAAATAGATATGCAAATACAAGTGCATGCAAGCACACACTTGCAGTGGGAACTCATCATTGACTTTTATTGTTTTTATAAAAATAGTACTACTTATATATGAGCTAAAGATATTTTATACAGCACTCTTAAGCTAACACTCCCAGAAAACATTCTGTGTTTTTACATTTTACATTATTTAGCATGTTAATTAAGCCATTTTCCTCCCGGGAACTAGCTATTCAGGATGCATGTGATTTCAGGTTTTACTATCATTCTGGGGACATTTGGTCCCCACAATATAAACAAAAGCTAACCCCCACACACACTTCACACACACAAATAGTGCTGTAAATCGCACAATGCACAAAACACACGGTAAGCATGCTAATGCTCCACTAAGTGTGTCAGAGAGTTGGGTTTCAATGGATTTGGGCGTTGAAGGTTTCAGTGTATCCTCCTTTTTAATCCAACTATAGTTTAGCATATCAGGGGTCACAATGAGTTTGTGTTTGAATACATGCATGTATGTGTGCAGATGTTGCATTCAGGTCAGATGATGGCGTCTGTCTGCACTGAAGAAACAGACTGCTGTAAGAGTGCAACAGAATGAGGTTTCTCTCTAATAACATTACGGAGAAAAGAGGAGAGAAGAAACAATGGATTAAAGGAGAGATAGACCGGTGCATCTTGAGGAAACAGCATTATGTTAAGCAGAAATGAGTGGCAGTGCAGAGACCTGTAGGAACAGAGCGGTAATGTGATCTTGGGGAAGAGGGTAACTTTAAACCCCTGTTCTAGAGGGAGCTAATAGAGTCAGACCATCAGACAGAACAGAATTACTGTACTGTAGAATGTGTCTGAAAGGATTAAGATGTACATTCAGAGGAATAACTAGTCACTGAAGTTTCCGAACTGAACGAGGTCTGTGAATCAAACGCTTGAGTTTGGTTTGAAACACTTAGTGGCAACTAATCAGCATAATGCATTATACAGTAGCTGACAGAAGTGCATCCAACGCTTTGGACATTACATAACTGGAATTGTAGAAGCTGCTAGAGTGCTGAGATGAACTGCCAGCTTATTTATATTGCATAAAAAACGGCAAAGGCTGACAAAAATCAGCAGTTATGATCTGATTGGCTGTTACACAACTTCTAGGAGCAAAAGTGGACAGGAAAGTTGAGGTACGCAGCAAGAGCTTTCGAGGAACAACTGGTCACTGGACTTCCCAGAGTTTACAAGCTCTGCTGCATCAGATCTTTAAACATTTTTCAACAGGAAGTTATTAGCAGTGTCAGTCTGATTTGCTGGTATAATAATAATAATATCGCATTTAATAACAGATAAATAGCTAAATGCATGCAAAGTTTGGGTTTATGAGATTTTTAAAAATGTTTTTGAAAGACGTCGCTATAAAAGCTGCATTTTTTGGATAGAAAAATACTGTAAAAACATGAATATTGTGATTTATTATAGCAATTTAAAATAACTTTTCTAATATGTTGATTCCTTAAACACTCAAGAAACATTTCCTATTATTATCGATGTTGAAAACCATTGTGCTCCTTAATATCTTTGTTGAAATTATAGTTTTTTTATTATTCTTTGCTAAATATCTATTTTAAAAGTAAAGCATTTATTTGAAATATTAGAATTTTTAACTCTAATTATAATTGTTTTTACTTTTATATTTAATATTTACTAAATGCGTACGTTAATATTTAATGTGTTGTTGCTGAATACAAGTATTAATTTAAAATATCTTACTGACATTAAACTTTGCATAAATATGAAGTAATAATAATTATAAGACGAAGAATTATAACAAATATAATTATCATATATATATATATATATATATATATATAAACACACATATACATATAAATATATATTATATAAAACTATTATTTGAAATTGTGCAGTGACATTTTTGTGATCTAGATTGTTGTACATTAAAAAACTATTTCTAATTAAGTTACATGTCTCTAACTTGAGAATGAATGACTGTTAAAAGTTGAGCAATTATCCCAACTCTCTTGAATACTGTCATTGTGTGTGTGCTATTCTCTGACTGGTACCAATTATCTGTTAACTAAATATTAAAGAAGTGAGAACAGATTTTTAGCTGATAACAAAAAGTGTGAATATTGACAAAAACAGGAGCTGATTATCGGTCCATCTGTAGTTTTAGGTTATACAGATGAGAAGTGTGGAGCCCAAGTCGCTTTATCACTTTACCACCCCTCTTTATTCTCTCTCTGTCATTCTCTTACATACACGCACTTTGTTTTATCTCCCCTTTAATTTATTTTTTATTCTCCGTGTGCCTGGCTTCATAAATCAGATGATGTATTTCCCAAGATGCACCGCGCTGTACAAGCTTCTCTTATGAGGCGTGTGTGTGATGTCTTTATTAAGCAGCATTTGTGTATGTCGCCGCTCCTGTGAGACGGAGAACAAAAGGAGGCGAGTGTTTATTTGTCTGTCGAGGTGTGAATCTGATATATCGGCACAGATCCTGAATACATGCTGAATAGACAGATTCAAAGCCGTCATACCTGAACGCAGTCGTCTCTGCTAACTATAGTTAGATTATCATCGTCTGTGTGATTTTATAAAGCGAGCTGATGGAATTGACCCAGATTTTTAATGATGTGTGTGTGTGTGCGTGCGCAGCAGGAGTTTGTGCTCACAGATCAACAATCCCTGCAGTCTTTGCTTTTAATAAAAGCCCACAAGTTCTTCACTGTAGTTTTACCCTGACAAGCGCCCATGTGTGGATGTGTGTGTGTGTGTGAGTTTACAATCTGTCTTCACTCACAATATCCCCTTTCTTTTTGTGTTTCTGTTTGCATCTGTGCATCACACTACCTGCTTCTGTTTTTGTCAATCGATCAGTCACTGTTTCTATCTCTATCACATCTCCTGTCTTTGTGAAAAAGAAGTGCGCTTAATTGTGTTGAACGCGTGCTGTGTGCTGAGCTTCAAAAAAGTGCATTTAAAATAAAAGAAATAGAGAAAAACTCTACTTGCAGACACTATGAAACTAAAGGGTTTGTTCACCCAAAAGTAAAAATTCTGTCAATAATTACTCACCCTAATGTCGTCCAAACCCATAAGGCCTTCGTTCATCTTTGGAACACAAATGAAGATATTTTTGATGAAATCCCTCCATAGACAGCAACACAACTGACACATTTGATTGACTTTCACAAAAGTACCAAGCCACATGCGTGTGCATTCGTCAGCATGTAAGCAAATTCTTTGCACACAAAAGTTATTTTCGTAGCTTCATAACATTACGGTCTAACCACTGATGTCACATGGACTATTATAATAACATCTTCACATGTTTTGTGGGCCTGGAAACATTTCAGTTACATTGCTGTCTATGGAGAGTCAGAAAGCTCTCGGATTTCATCAAAATATATTAATTTGTTTTCCCAAGATAAATGGAGGACTTTAGGGTTTGGAATGACAGTAGTCATTAATGACAGAATTTTAATTTTTGGTAAACTATCGCTTAAAAACCAATTAACTCTTTCCCCCACCATTGACGAGTTATGTCGTCTTTTAGAAGACAACGCTTGAGCATGAGTTTTTACGACTTTTTGTGTTTTCACTGATATACACATCTTCTGAATGAGTACAAAACCCCCCAAACAAAAACACAGGTGAACAGAATGGAGAAACGAGCGAACTCTTATGCAAACAGATGCATATAAATAAATGCAATCATCAGCAATAGACAGCATATAAATGAAAAGTGCAATGTTTACGGACTAAAATAATGATCCAGGAAGTGGTATATGGCTGTGCAAGCTTTGGAGGTGTTGCTCAAAACTATACATTTTTACGAAACCTACCTATATTCAAGTGTTGATAACAAAAAAAAAAAAAAAAAAAAAGAATGCATTAAGCTAGAATAAAACAGATTTTTTTTGTTTAAAGGTGGAGGCTCAGATTTCTTTTTTCAAATTCAAATATTCATACAGCAAAATATACTGGAGGCCATCAAATTTGAGTGAAAATCATAAAAATCGCTGGTGGTTGCTGGCAACTTAAAAAAAAAATGCTGGCAGGGAAAGAGTTAAATGTACTTAAAGAGAGAATACTTTTTTGACTATTTTTTAACACTTAAGTATCCATGTACAGTATGCTGAAGTGTGTTTCTTTTTCACAAGGGTGTCTCTGTCTCTCTGTCTGCAGGAGAATCCATACCTCTGCAGTGATGAATGTGATGCGTCTAACCCTGACCTGGCTCACCCGCCGCAGCTGATGCAGGACCGCGAGCGCAGCGGCCTCATCACATACTGGCAGACGGTCACATGGCGGCGGTATCCCGAGCCTCTTCAGGCCAACATCACCTTGTCCTGGAACAAAACCCTCGAACTCACCGACGACATTCAGATCACCTTCGAATACGGCCGTCCCACCGTCATGGTGCTGGAGAAGTCACTCAATTTTGGCCGCACGTGGCAGCCCTACCAGTATTACGCCGATGACTGCTGGGATGCGTTCAACATTGCGCCGAGACGAGCACGCGATCTGACCGCGGCCAACGTCACGCACGTCATCTGCACAGAGCAATACTCACGCTGGGTCGGGTCCAAGAACGAGAAGGTAGTGCGCTTTGAGGTGCGTTCCCGCTTCGCCATCTTCGCCGGCCCGAGGCTGCTGAACATGGAAGGCCTGTACACGCGGATGGAGAGCATGAAGGGTTTACGAGATTTCTTCACGTTCACCAATCTCAGGCTCCGCCTCCTCAGACCCGCTCTCGGAGGAACGTACGTCCAGAGAGAAAACCTGATGAAATACTTCTACGCCATTTCTAACGTGGAGGTGCTGGCCAGGTGAGAACACACAAACAACTGAAGTAAAATACCAGTGTTAAAGGATTAGTTCATGTCGTTCCAAAACTTGTAAGACCATCTTCAGAACACAAGTTAAGATTTTTTTGATGCAATCTGAGAGCTCTGACCCTTTATAGACAGCAACACAAACTGTTATGTTCCTAGGTCCAGAAACTTAGCAGGGCATCGATAAAACTGTCCATGTGACATCACGGTTTCAATTGTCATTTTACGATGATGCAAGAATGCTTCTTTTGCACAAAGAAAACAAAAATGATGACTTTATTCTACAAGTCTTCTCCTCTTCATCCCATCTGCAGCAGCACGCCTCTATTACGGAGACAGTATCATTACAGTTGTGTTGTTGTCTATGAAGGGTCAGAGAGCTCTCGGATTGCATCAAAATATCTTAATTTGTGTTCCGAAGATGAACAAAGGTCTTACGGGTTTATAACAACATGAGAGTGAGTAATTAATGACAGAATTTTCATTAGTAGGTAAAATACCCTTTAAATATTAAAACACAGCAACACAGACTCAGCCAATGGCGTGAGTTTGGGGGCGGGACTATCTGTTTTACTGACCAATGCTAGATGGGTTGGAGGCTGGGGATTTTCTTTTTTAGCATTACATACTTCACTTTTAAATTAACGTTTTGTTTTTAAAGGGAACTAAGCAATATTTGAAAAATGCTTTTGACCACAGGGTTGGACTGAGTCCCAAAACACATTTGTCTAGTAATGACAGAGAGATTTTGAGCGCACAGGATTGATATTAGCAGATCGACTATATATAGAGAGAGAGATGGCAGATAAAAAAAGAGGAAAATATCACAAGAATAAAACATTAGAAAAGTGGTTACAATCAGGCAAGAGGTAGGACCCATGTAAATATCAGTGCAGCTTTCCAGAGGTGAAGAGAACTCAAGGAGTGGGAAGGCTTGGAAGCGGACGCCAAGATTGCATTGTCTTTTTCTTCTTGATAGGTAAGTTACAATGATTTTGCTTGGTTTCACAAGACTTATTTGTGTTGGCTTTTGTCTGAATATGCTTGTGTCATCTTCACTTGTTTCCGCGACCGTCGTTGACATGGTTGTGTACGTACATGTGGGGAAAAGATACCAAAACAGAAGCGAGGTCCTGTTGGGGCGTGTTTGTTTTGGTGCTTTCAGATATCAACACTGTTTGATTAATTTGCTTAGTGCACCTTTAAAGGTCCAGTTTTACGCGCTTTTTTGAAGCTTTCATTGTGTTTACAATGTGCAATATAACATGTGTTCATGTTTCGCGTGTTAAAAGACACAGTATTTTTCACACAGTTCACCTATCTGTATACTGCTGTTTTCACTTTCACAAAAACGGGCTGATGACTTCCTTGTTCTATGAAGCCTCTCCTTCAGAAATACGTAACGAATTCTGATTGGGCCAGCGGTTCCTGTGCTGTGATTCGACAGCAGCTGAGAGCAGGCTGTCCTCCTGGTAACGTGATTGGGCTAGAACGCACGTGCTGGAGATGTATTTATAGTCACAGGAGCATTTTTACTGACGAGATGCGCATGAAAACCGCATTCGTTTTTTTGCACAGCCCTAACATCTAGTTAACAAAGCTAAACAGCGTTGCCCTTTGTGTAATAAGTTACAGAAACTGTTAAACGCACCAACTTAAATAATAAAATACACTTACCAGTTGAGGTCCATAAACAACGCCTTCTCCAGACAAAGAGGGAACTGCTCCACCTTTCAAGAATAATCTTTGTGCAAATCCAGCATTAAACTGATTGAGATTGAGGAAGTTGTCCTCAGCAAGCTGTCCTCAGTAAAATGAGCTGCACATAGTTTTACATGTGCATTATAATTTTCGGAGACCGAGTTAAACATAAATTGTAACCATTAATCTCAAAGTACAGCGTTCCTGGGAAGCCCAAACAAAGGTGATTGGACTCAGAGATGAAAAAACAGCGTTTCAACGACATGGCGACAAAAACAAACAGCTCTTCCTTCTTCTCCGTCGGAGCACAACAAGGCCACGCCCCCTGTTTGTGAATTCATGTGGGTGGTGGTTAGTCAAAAAAACTGTTTTAGTGACGTCATTACTGCAGGAACTAGAGGGCTTTAGTCCAAACGGGTCGTTTTTTGTAGGCGAATTCTGTTAAATCAAATATCTCGCTTGGCATTGAACTTTGAGCTTTAGAATTTTACAGATATTATTTATACTCTTAACAACAACATTACACACTAACTAAAGTTTAAAACATGGGATCACGAAGAAGGGGACCTTTAATGTTTTTGCAGTTACAAACTTAAAATAGTAACTCGAAAAAGTAAATGAATTTATGAATATTCTGAATTCTGAATATTGATATTCTGAATTTAAAATTGTAATTCTTATTCAGATAACTTTGTTAGAAAGGTATGTAAAGGATTGCAATCAACCAAAAATTATTCCGCTGTTAAATTTAAGTACACAATTAGATAAAACACAATTAAGGTCAACCAATTACCAAGCAATGCTTAATTAAGTTTGGTTTACTTTATTTTATATATATATTAAAAATGACTATTCCTGTCACATCCACACATGAAATGATTATTGTTTGTTAACTTACTCGGTATTAGATGATGACTAATCTACCCCATGCTATCATTGAGCTGAGTTAAGCGACTCTACTGAGTCAGGCCAGTTATTATCCATAAAGCATTTGGAGCAACTCATCTAATCAGATTGTGTTGTGTATTATTATAGGGCAAACAGATGCTTGTTAATACAGGGCATGTTATCATAACCAATAACTATTAAAACTATCAGGAGGCGAACAAATGATCTGCAATAATGCTTGAGTCATTACTGGTACATATATCGACTGTCGTAATGATATAAATGAGACACTGGGGACTATCACAGGTTTGGGCTGTAATTGCAGTGAGTGACAATTTGTTAACAATAAACAAACCTGTCTTATATCCAACCATGACATGATGGCTACTGTGTTAAAGGAATAGTTTACATTTATGATTAAATTCTGTCTTAATATTTACACATAATATTTGTTTCTATCCATACAGATTTTGCCAATTAACTTTTGGCCTGAAAAATAAATAAATAAATAAATAACAAATAATATATTAATATACTATAAAACATTATACTTTCTCTCTCACTCTAAATAATATGTAAATAAAAAATATATAAAAATATCTTACCATATCTTCTGACTAAAGTTAAATAGATTAACTAAAATTAAAACATATTTCAATAAAATAAAATTAATTAATTAATTAATATAAATAATACATTAATATACTATAAAACATTATACTTTCTCTCTCACTCTAAATAATATGTAAATAAAAAATAAAATAAAAACGTCTAACCATATCTTCTGACTAAAGTTAACTAGATTAACTAAAATTAAAACATAAAAAACATATTTCAATAAAATAAATTACATTTATATTAAATAAAATCTTAAGAAATAACAACGACCCTAACACTTTCAACATTTATTGTTTTTGTTGAAGTACTATAATAGCTAAAAACTTACAAATTTGACATATTAGATGAAACAAAACATATTAGACATTTAAAAATGAGAAAAACATACAACAAAATAAAAAAAATCTAATGAATGAAAACAGAAAATATTTAAATAAAAGCAAATGAAAATGAATACATAAATGGTATCTCAACTGGAAAATTGTAGAAATACGTCCTCTACGTCTGATGTCTGATATGAAACCACACCAAACACAGACAACAGTGAACATTAATGAAAGTAGAAAGCGAGAACATGTTTCAGATCACAGCGCACAAAGCGATGCCTATGGGCCGCCCAGATCACATCGCACATCTTCTCCTGTTTCCTGCACTGATGTTGGGCTAAAATCTGAGGACTGGATTTAATTATGCTAAAATGTGGAAATCAAAACTTAGAGTACCGGCTCTTTCCATAAAGAACGGTATGTCCTTTTGGACTTTTAAAGCATTAGAAACAATGAAATCTCATGTCAAATCACATTGTAATGCACTTTATATGATTGATAAGCTACCATATACCATAAATTGAGTGTAGCATGACACATAGCTCATTTTAAACAAAATTAAAGTATTAAATCATCTTTTAAATGCAGATTCTGGCCTGTCCAGTCATAGTTGTAATTTACATATTTGATTGTATAAACATATAATAATATACAAAATTAATGTTCATCAATAACTACCAACAGAAAAAAAAGTTAATGTATTGAAAATAAATATGATTAAATAATGATGAAAATTATAGTTTTATTCATTAAAATATGAATTAATAATTATTGTCATTATAATATTATTTGCATTATTGTTAACGCTGTAATCAAGTTGTTTTTGTGATAAATATATAAATAAATAAAGTTAAGAATTTTTTTGTCAGTAATGTTCCTTTTAAAAGAAAATATTTAATTTTTTTAAACAATAAAATGTAACTAAAATTTTAAGTAATTTAGGCCAAAATGTATATCATGTTCATATAATGTTATAAAACTACAATCTTATTGTGTCAGGTATTCATATTAGCCCAAATCTTTATTAAGTGAACATGAAAGCGTCTGTCTGTGGTGTTAGATCTATATTACAGTCTCAGTAAATATGATGAGCACATGATTTATTGTAAGATTTATGGATTGTCATTTGTTCTCTCAGAGAGGATTAAGACATTTGTATTAAGATACACTTCACTGCACTTGACTTTCACTCACACTATCAAGCACAACACACACAGACACACACACAGAGACACAGACACACACACACACATCTTTTGCTGTAAAGTCCAGTACCTGTTTCTTTATGGACAGCTGCTGAGGTTGCAAACTGCAGTGATGAATCTGACATACAGTTAGTTGCATTTAAAGACACACACACACACACACACACACACACACACACTTTACACAAAGTATGAAGTATAATCCTGACATGTACAGTTCTACATGACAGTGAATGATGACGTGTGTGTGTCATTGGTGAGATCTTTTCATTAGTATTTAGTCATAAATAGAGGCATTTAAACACACCGATGCACGTACACACACACACACACACACACCCTTGGTAACACAATCTGATGATCAATAAGTTATTCTTAGGCTGAGACTGGGTATGATACGGCTCTCTATCGATCACAACAAGTGTGTGTGTGTGTTGTTTTCTTAAGCAGACTGTAGTATATGTGTGTGTTTATGTTATATAAGCCAGAACAGTTTTTTCCTCAAGGTTTTCCATGTTGGTCTTGTGCTAATTTAATCATTTACAAAAAAAATAAAAAAATAAAATAAATTAATAATTCCGTCATTTACTCACCCTTAGGTACAGGCAATGTTTCAAAAATCCTGGTCTTTTCTATGTAATAGTTTATTATTATTATTAGCAATGTTTCCCAAATTATTGGGAGGATAGATGGATATATTTAGTTGTTGTTGTTGTTATTATAAGTAGAAAACACATTTTGTTAAATAATAATAGTATAAATTAATAAAATGATAGTATTATATATAATTATATTAATATAAACAATATCAAATAATATTGTTTTAAAATATTATTACTTATTACACAAATAATAATAGTTATTATTATTATAATATTTTTTTTTTTATTTCAGTGAACAATTTTATTTCTAGGTGGCTGCCAAGGCAACATTAAGTACAACAATAACTACAACTAAATAATCAAATAAACTACTGCATTAAAATGAATAGACCAAAAAAGTTGGACACTGTACAAATTGTGAATAAAAACAGAATGCAATGATGTGGAAGTTTCAAATTTCAATATTTTATTCAGAATACAACATTGATGACATATGAAATGTTTAAACTGAGAGAAAGTGTAATTTTAAGGGAAAAATAAGTTGATTTTAAATTTCATGGCATCAACACATCTCAAAAAGTTGGGACAAGGCCATGTTTACCACTGTGTGGCACCTCTTCTTCTTTTTATAACGGTCTGCAAACGTCTGGGGACTGAGTTTAGGAGTAGTAATGTTGTCCCATTATTGTCTTATACAGGCTTCTAGTTGCTCAACTGTCTTAGGTCTTCTTTGTCACATCTTCCTCTTTATGATGCACCAAATGTTTTCTATGGGTGAAAGATCTGGACTCCAGGCTGGCCATTTCAGTACCCGGATCCTTCTTCTACTCTACTCATGATGTTATAACTGATGTAGTATGTGTCTGGCATTGTCATGCTGGAAAATGCAAGGTCTTCCCTGAAAGAGACGACGTCTGGATGGGAGCATATGTTGTTCTAGAACTTGGATATACCTTTCAGCATTGATGGTGCTCATCTTTCCAGATGTGTAAGCTGCCCATGCCACACACACTCATGCAACCCCATACCATCAGAGATGCAGACTTCTGAACTGAGCTCTGATAACAACTTGGGTTGTCCTTGTCCTCTTTAGTCCGGATGACATGGAGTCCCAGTTTTCCAAAAAGAATTTCAAATTTTGATTCGTCTGACCACAGAACAGATTTCCACTTTGCCACAATCCATTTTAAATGAGCCTTGGCCCAGAGAAAACACCTGAGCTTCTGGATCATGTTTAGATATGGCTTCTTTTTTGACTTATAAAGTTTTAGCCGGCAACGGCGAATGGCACGGAGGATTGTGTTCACCGACAGTGTTTTCTGGAAGTATTCCTGGGCTCATGTTGTGATTTCCATTACAGTAGCGTTCCTGTATGTGATGCAGTGCCGTCTAAGGGCCGAAGATCACGGCATCCAGTATGGTTTTCCGGCCTTGACCCTTACGCACAGAGATTGTTCCAGATTCTCTGTATCTTTGGATGATGTTATGCACCGTAGATGATGATAACTTCAAACTCTTTGCAATTTTTCTCTGAGAAACTCCTTTCTGATATTGCTCCACTATTTTTCGCCGCAGCATTGGGGGAATTGGTGATCCTCTGCCCATCTTGACTTCTGATAGACACTGCCACTCTGAGAGGCTCTTTTTATACCCAATCATGTTCCCAATCGACCTAATAAGATTCAAATTGGTCCTCCAGCTGTTCCTTATATGTACATTTAACTTTTCCAGCCTCTTATTGCTACCTGTCCCAACTTATTTGGAACGTGTAGCTTTCATGAAATCCAAAATGAGCCAATATTTAACATAACATTTCAAAATGTGTCACTTTCAACATTTGATGTTATTTATATTCTATTGTTAATTAAATATAAGTTTATGAGATTTGTAAATTATTCCATTCCTTGTTTACTCACAATTTATACAGTGTCCCAACAGTATCAGTGATCCTAAATTTACACTGTTTATGACCTATAAAATCACCAGGTTCTGTACCTCACTATACCTGCAGATGTTAATACACAAAAGCTAAAAGTACAGTCAGCTGGTTATCACACATTTAACCAGATCAGGTATCTAGTATCAGCCTGAAGGGAATTCTTCTGCACTAATGAGCAGCTGACTCTACTTTATTCTGCTTGTTACACGGATGCTTACCAAACACATAGATGAATGCACATGAAATATTGATTTGAGTTGTAATTATTATTTTATGGAAGACCAACAAACATGTGGAACGATATGAGACAAAACTACCACAGCTACGTTACGGTTAAGTAAAAATGTAAAAAGTAATTTATTGAATATAATTAGCAAAAATTCTCATTGAATGGCAATACTGTATGTAATAAATAACACTATGTTTAAAAAATATATAATAAATATATTATATAGTGCATGCATCTAGGGGAAAAAAATAGTTTACAGCTAATTAACAATATTATAGTAATTGAATGTTATGGATAATATTGCGTGACATTGTTTAAAAGCTGTTTTATTGACGATTTTCTGCAGTTGCAACGCACCATCAGAGAAGCAATAATTAAGTACAAATGTTTTAGTACAAAAACCATTCTGTCAAATCTGAAAATGTATTTTTATAGCTGAATATTTGTGGCTTTTCGTGTGGATTGCTAAAAATGATGTAATAGGATCAAGATCAAGCAGAATTATTCAATTGCTGTAGTTCTTTTTACATTAATTAACACTGTTGAATCAAGAGCACCTAAATATTTCAAGAGTCAACACCTGATGCAGATATATATATATATATCTATACATACGTGTAAGAGCGGCTGTGACAGCTACAGGTCGCCAATGAATAATCTGTGCTCTAAAAGCTCTGGAGGGCTGACTGGTGTCAGTACATGAGAGATCACACACACACACACACACTCACGTCGCAGCTGCTACAGGCATAACACGGTGTGACTTTGTGAAAAGCCAGGATGTCTGTCTCTGTGAGTTATAACTATAGCTGGGTGCCGTCCTCCCCCTGAAGGGCGTAAGAAGAGAGAGTGTGTGGAGATAGTGTTAACTGTGTGTGGTCGACCCCTAGAGAGACTGCATTAAAGAATTCTCACAGGAAGTGTGGCGGCTAAAAGAGCGAGACCGCAGCAGATTCCACCGGACAGGGATTGATAAGAGTTGAGAAGGAACTCAGAAATCAGAACCCAAAATCACTATAAGAAAATATATTTTGCATAAAAAAATGAAGTGTATTTTTAATAACATTACAATTACAACATTAAACATTTCCCCCAAAACTGTGTCAGTCATACAGCATCATTCAGCGCAGGTCAAGTCTACTTCAGGTAGTGAAACAGCTGAGCTGCGACTCCCCTGGGTCTCCTGATTTTATTGTATGCCTCCTAATTTTCTTAACATTTAGCAAACTGGAAGATTTTTTTTTTGTTGATTGCGTTTATTTAATTGTGCAGCATTTGCAATGCAAAAATTACATAAGCACATTTCAGAATTATATGGAATATAAAGCAGGCACAATTTTGAATATCATGCATACCAGGATTATTAAAAACAAAGTTAACTGAAATAAAACACTAACTGAAATAATATTATATGGAAACATTTCTCATTTTCATTTAATTTGACGTAGTGTAATAGAATATCAAAAACTAAAACTGTAATAAAAATGTATCTAAAAATATATACAAAAAAGGAAAAACAATACATTAGATTTTTTTTACTAAAATAAAAATGTAATTTACTGAAATAGCACAAACTAAAACTAATAAAATGAAATAAAAATATATAGACAAAAAATAAAAATAAAATAAAATCCAAATTGAAAGTACAAAAATTAATAAAAATAGATAAAAGTAAATTTAAAAAAAGAAAAAAGTTATACAAACAAAAATAAATAAGTTACAAAAATGTATTAAATTACTAAGTATTTAACTAAAATATAAAAATAAAAATAAAATGAATAATAAAACTAAAACTATAAATAAAAACAGAACTAGAACTAAAACTAAAAATACAGACAAAATAATGATTATAAATAAAAAATTATATATATATATATATATATATATATATATATATATATATATATATATATATATATATATATATATATATATATACCTAATTCAAATATTATTAAAAACTATAAAAGTGTCTGAATGATACTAAAGTAACACAGATGCATACGCTGAAATCCTGCACTACTGTTATATTCCCAGCCCATCACTGGACTACACTAGTTAGTGTCTCCTAACTTCAGAGAGCTTGTAGTATGTTTAAATCAGTAATAGTTCAGAGAGAGAGAGAGAGAGAGAGAGCAGCACTTCCTGAGGTCTTCAAAGCTGCATCAAAGGAGAAAAGAAGTGCGAGCGAGAGGGAAAGACGATGCAGGAGAGAGGCGTCAGTGCAGTGATTTATGCTCCCACATCGACGGCTGATTTGATAATCAGTGTGTTCTTCCTCCACCGCCTCCCAACTCACTGTCAGCACTTTTCTCAAATCTTTTCCTCATCCATCGCTTCTCCTCCCTGTGTCTTTTTTAATGCAGTTATTTTCCTGAGGAGAATTTCAATTTTTAAATGAACAAACAAAGTAAAACAAACAAACAAGTTTTAAGTCCCATGTCTCTCATTTTCCATCTCTACATCACCGTATGCCTCCTTCTCTTTAGCAATCCCCGTATTTACTCTCTTTATTTCTCAAGAGAACCACTTAGAGAGAGAGAGAGAGAGAGAGAGAGAGAGAGAGAGGGAGGTGTGAGGATGTCCTTGGAAAGAGTCTGTTTTCACAGATGCTGAAACATTGGCATACTCTGAGCTTTCACACTCTTCAGCAGCATATTTCTGAAGTGCTGCACTACACACACTGTTACTATAAACACTCAATCTATATATCGCAAACGTGCAAAATTCACAATAATACACCTGGATCACATTCAGTTTACGTGTGTGAATTTGAACTGAACTGGCAATGCTACACGTGAAGCTGAAATAGAATTTGAACTGACTAAACTAATAAAAATCACCATAGGTAATGTTTCCTGGATGCATTAAATACAATGATAAATAAACTAAATATAAAAGCATACAATATATGCACTAAATTCAAAATTATATTGATAATGTTTCAAAATGATATCTATCGATCCATTGTTCGATGTTTCTTTCTATCCTTTGTGCTATCCATTCATCTATCCATCCACCCATCCATTTTAGGCATACTTTTATCTATTCATCATTATCTATGCATCCTTTTATCCATTATTTCACCATCCATCCATCATTGTTCTATGCATCCTTTTACCCATTGTTTCACCATCCATCCATCCATTATTGTTCTATTCATCCTTTTATCCATTGTTTCACCATCCATCCATCCATTATTGTTCTATTCATCCTTTTATCCATTGTTTCACCATCCATCCATCCATTATTGTTCTATTCATCCTTTTATCCATTGTTTCACCATCCATCCATCCATCATTGTTCTAAGCATCCTTTTATCCATTGTTTCACCATCCATCCATCCATTATTGTTCTATTCATCCTTTTATCCATTGTTTCACCATCCATCCATCCATTATTTGGTTTCCCCTAATTCATGCCCCTTTATCCATTGTTTCACCATCCATCCATCCCATCATTGTTCAAGCATCCTTTTCCATTGTTTCACCATCCATCCCATCCATCCATACATTGTTCTAAAGGCATCCTTTTATCCATTGTTTCAGGCCATCCATCCATCCATTATTGTTCTAATTCATCCTTTTATCCATCTGTTCACCATCCATTCCATCCATTATTGTTCTATTCATCCTTTTTATCCATTGTTTCACCATCCATCCATCCATCCATCATTGTTCTAAGCATCCCTTTATCCATTGTTTCACCATCCATCCCATCCATCCATCCCATCATTGTTCTATGCATCCTTTTATCCTATTATTTCACCATCCATCCATCCATTATCTGTTCTATTCATCCTTTTATCCACTGTTTCCCATCCATCCATCCATTATTGTTCTATTCATCCTTTTATCCACTGTTTCACCCATCCATCCATCCATCATTGTTCTAAGCATCCTATATATCCATTGTTTCACCATCCATCCATCCATTATTGTTCTATTCATCCTTTATCCATTGTTTTCACCATCCATCCATCCATTATTGTTCTATTCATCCTTTTATCCATTGTTTCACCATCCATCCATCCATCCATCATTGTTCTAGCATCCTTTTATCCATTGTTTCACCATCCATCCATCCATCCATCCATCATTGTTCTATGCATCCTTTTATCCATTGTTTCACCATCCATCCATCCATTATTGTTCTATTCATCCTTTTATCCACTGTTCACCATCCATCCATCCATTATTGTTCTATTCATCCTTTTATCCATTGTTTTCACCATCCATCCATCCATCATTGTTCTAAAGCATCCTTTTATCCATTGTTTCACCATCCATCCATCCATCCATCCATCATTGTTCATGCATCCTTTTATTCCCATTGTTTTCACCATCCATCCATCCATTATTGTTCTATTCATCCTTTTATCCATTGTTTCACCATCCATCCATCCATAATTGTTATATTCATCCATTTATCCATTGTTTCACCATCCATCCATCCATCATTGTTCTATGCATCCTTTTATCCATTGTTTCACCATCCATCCATCCATCATTGTTCTATGCATCCTTTTATCCATTGTTTCACCATCCATCCATCCATCCATCATTGTTCTAAGTATCCTTTTATCCATTGTTTCACCATCCATCCATCCATCCATCATTGTTCTAAGTATCCTTTATCCATTGTTTCACCATCCATCCATCCATCCATCATCATTGTTCTATGCATCCTTTTATCCATTGTTTCACCATCCATCCATCCATTATTGTTCTATTCATCCTTTTATCCATTGTTTCACCATCCATCCATCCATAATTGTTATATTCATCCATTTATCCATTGTTTCACCATCCATCCATCCATCATTGTTCTATGCATCCTTTTATCCATTGTTTCACCATCCATCCATCCATCATTGTTCTATGCATCCTTTTATCCATTGTTTCACCATCCATCCATCCATCCATCATTGTTCTATTTATCCATTTATCCATTGTTTCACCCATCCATCCATCCATCATTGTTCTGTTCATCCTTTTATCCATTGTTTCACCATCCATCCATCCATCATTGTTCTATGCATCCTTTTATCCATTGTTTCACCATCCATCCATCCATTATTGTTCTATTCATCCTTTTATCCATTGTTTCACCATCCATCCATCCATCATTGTTCTATGCATCCTTTTATCCATTGTTTCACCATCCATCCATTGCTATGTGCATTCTTTTTTTCTCCATCATTTCATTTTTTCCATTCATCCATCCATCCACCCACCCATCCTTCATTCTGTGCCCCATTTTATCCATCATTTCATTCATTCATCCACCCATCCTTAACTTTATTCATTGTTAATCCATCATTTCATCCATCCATCGTTCTATGTAACAAAACAAAAAGATTACATTTGATCAAAATTAAATATAAATGCAAAATATATATATAAAAAACAAATTCATACTATTATCATTCGATGTATCTCTTTATCCATTGTTTTACCCGACCATCCATGAGGCCTTTTTAAGGACTTTTAAAAGCTCTATCAAACTAACATTCAAAGTTTGTTAAGACAAACCAGCTTTTTGAAAACAATTAGTTACATACATTTCACTGGATTTTAATGCATTCTTAATTCTACATTGAAATGTATATTGCAATTCCACATCATGCTTACAGAATTAAATTCTCAATTCGGTTTTGAACCTATATCGGAGCAGGTTCGCGAATCATTTGAGGCAGTTCGGAGTTCAAAGCGGGTTCGCGAATCATTTGAGTCAGTTTGGGGATAGCGAATCATTTGAGTCAGTTCGGGAGTTCAAAGCGGGTTCGCGAATCATTTGAGTCAGTTTGGGGATCGCGAATCATTTGAATCAGTTCGGGAGTTCGTAGCGGGATCGCGAATCATTTGAGTCAGTTATGGGGATCGCGAATCATTTGAGTCAGTTTGGGAGTTCGGAGCGGGATCGCGAATCATTTGAGTCAGTTATGGGGATCGCGAATCATTTGAGTCAGTTTGGGAGTTCGGAGCGGGATCGCGAATCATTTTGAGTCAGTTATGGGGATCGCGAATCATTTGAGTCAGTTCGGGAGTTCGTAGCGGCTTCCAGGATCATCTGAGTCAGTTTCGCGGGATCGCGAATCATTTGAATCAGTTCGGGAGTTCGTAGCGGCTTCCAGGATCATCTGAGTCAGTTCGGGAGTTCGTAGCGGATCGCGAATCATTTGAGTCAGTTATGGGGATCGCGAATCATTTGAGTCAGTTTGGGAGTTCAAAGCGGCATCGCGAATCATTTGAATCAATTCGTGAGTTCGGAGCGGGTTCGCGAATCATTTGAGTCAGTTCGGGAGTTCAAAGCGGGTTCGTGAATCATTTGAGTCAGTTTGGGGATCGCAAATCATTTGAATCAATTTGGGAGTTCGGAGCAGGATCACGAATCACGAAAGATTCGCGCTCTTAAATTTTCAAATTGGCCATAACCTTTAATTCGTTGCTGCCAACTGGGGTGGCAAGGGTTTCTTTTAGGGTGGCATTTGTTACATTGTTACATTGAAGAAAGGAAATAGTGACATTTTTGACTAAAATGATCAGATTTTCATTGAAACAAACACTTCTTAAGCAGCGGATGGCCAAAAATACAGAAGAAAACCTCACCAACTAAACCTTCTGCATTTCTCCGCTTCACCTCCCTCCATCTCGCTCGCAGTCTTTGCGTATTGAAGAAGTTTTGAGGAGACTCTCTTTGTGTGTGTAAAAGGCCGTGCATTCTCTGTTTGTAATCTATTTTCCCCTACACGCACTTAAAAACCTAGTTTCTGTTCTGAATCTAGCTTGGATCGCTGGTGTACACACACACACACACACACACACACACACACACGAGTTCACTTTTTCTGCAGCAGTCTATGTAAATTATTCACTTTCTGCTGTGCAGTGAGACGCCCCACTGAAACCACACGCTGCGACATGCAGAACACACACAGAAAAATGCTACCTGCTATAGTATGCACAAACACACATGCAGCAAATATAGCATTACCTGTTACACGTAAAACGATAAAAAAGAAGAACATTCTTGACCTTTAACACACACACATACAGTTGTGTTGGGTTGAAGGTCATCTCTAAAAGCTCTGTCTGAACTCCTCTGGGGTCTA
>NW_020527745.1:0-9156 GCF_003368295.1 Carassius auratus
CATATCCTCTTTTACCTCTGTTTAAAGAATTAATCTTACAGAACAGGTGTGAATGAATTTTGGATAGCTTGAATGGTTTTGTCCGTGGTGATTTTTTTGAAATAATAGTAAAAAAGGAACCAGTAAATGTCTTTTATTTTTTTAAAGTGCAGCTTCTAAACACTTCAAAAAAATTTACACTTAAAAAGACAAGTCATTCTGAGGCATATTTCCTCAGAATGACTGGTCTCATGACAATAGTTTCATGACTATACAACACTATATGGATGATAGAAAATTAAAAAACTATCATACATCTGATGTCACTCAGTCCCACTGTCACTGTGGGTAATGTGTGTGTGTGTGTGTGTGTGTGTGTGTGTGTGTGTGTGTTAAGTGAATTAGGTGTGAAACTATCAGGGAGCATTTAGTCTCCAGCGCCAACATTTTACAGAACTGCCACTTTCCTGGAGTCTCCAGAATTAGTCGGTGTCGGACTCTGAGAGACTTAAGATTCCAAAAAATGATTTAATTAGAATACCATGAAGTATTGTGAAATACTATATATTAAGGCTTTATATATAGGCTTTATGAACAGATTAGAGTGACTCGTGAAGGACCAGCACCACCTCCTCTTGTTCGATGGTTTGAGGAATATATCTTCCAGAATCCAGGATTAAGATTTAGGAGCTCATTTTTATTCCACCTCCTTTCCTGAAAGTCTGTCTTGCAGAATTGACTAAAAATTAATCTTCACATTATTTCCTAATTATTTTGCAATTCTTTTTGTCAGTTCTTCTTGACCTGTTTTTCTCTTCCAGCTTTCCTGGACTATTGTATAGCACTCATAAATGATTAAATAAAAAATAATGGTAGTTATTAAGATTGATATGGTTTGGAATTGGTAAAATGTGCTTGGAAAAAAATCACAATAAAACAATGTTTTAATGTTTAAGTTTGGAATATTAACTGACATGAATGAATGCTATATAAATATTGTTCATGTTAACATAATGTTTATGAATGGAATCTTATTGTAAAGTGTTACTAAAGTTATATATATATATATATATATATTGTTCTGTGAATGTGATTTTAAAGTCTAGATGATTCGGATTAACCCTTTAACTGCCGTATCCTTTAAAACCTCACTGCCAGAGGGATATTGTGAATGCAAGTGCCCGCTGGGCACAGTTTACCTGATGCCACGGGGGGTTATGGCATTGGTGGCTTGAGCCCGCCATCGCTGCTTGCAGCTATATTTATTATTATTATTCTTCTTCTTCTTCTTCTCCCGAATGAATCGCATTTTTGAGGGCTTTAACATGCTCAAAAAGTCATGAAACTTTGCACACGCGTCAAACCTGGTGAAAATTTTCGTCTGATATAGGATTCAGAAGAGGGTGTGGCAAAATGGCTCGACAGCGCCACCTATACTAAGAAAATCAACAGCCTTCCAGCTATGTTTCACGTACATGCACGAAAATTGGCACACATATGTAACACACCAATACCTACAAAAAGACTCTTGGACCAAAATTCTAAACCCAACAGGAAGTCGGTTATTTTTAATATTATTAGCAAATTTTGTGTAATTTTGGTCATTTCCATATGTTGTATTTTAACGAACTCCTCCTAGAGATTTCTTCAAATCAACACCAAATTTGGTATGCCTAATCTAAAGTCCTTTGCGATGTTAAATTGCGAAGATCCTGACTTTTCGTTGAAGGGCGTGTCCGTGGCGGCCTGGCGAATTTCGATGATTCGCCACGAAAAATGAAGTTGCTATAACTCACACATACAATGACCAATCTGCCCCAAACTTCACATGTTTGATGAAACTCCGAACCTGAACAGATTGACATGCCCATATTCAGTTATAGTCATAGCGCCACCTATTGGCAACAGGAAGTGACATATTTTACACTGCGACGAACTACTCCTAGAAATTTCATGACATCAATGTCTTTTTTGTGGTCAGTCTAATCTAAAGGCCTGTGCGATGTTCAGTTGTGAAGATCTTGAGTTTTCGTTAAAAGGCTTGTTCATGGCGCCGCGACGAAGTTCGATGTCTCGCCATGGGAATAAAAGATGTTATAACTCAGGCATAAAATGTCCGATCTTCCCCAAACTTCACATGTGTGATAAGAGTCCTGGCCTGAACAGATCTTCAGGCCAATATTCCACCGGGTGTGGCAGAATGGCTCTATAGCGCCACCTATACACTTTCAATGGAGTGCGCCTCGAGCTATATTTCACGTACATGTACAAAAATTGGTACACGCATGTAACACTCCAATACCTACAAAAAAGTCTCTTGGTATGAAATCCGGATCCCAACAGGAAGTCGGTTATTTTGAATTTTCCCTTCAAAATTTGTGTTGTTTTTGCCATTTTCAGGGGTTGTACTTTAACGAACTCCTCCTAGAGATTTTTTCAGATCAACACCAAACTTGATCAGTGTAATCTAAAGCCATTTGCGATGTTAAATTGCGAAGGACTTGAGGTTTCGTTAAAGGGCGTATCCATGGCGGCCTGACAAATTTTGATGTTTCGCCATGAAAAAGGAAGTTGCTGTAACTCAGACATACAATGTCCAATCTGCCCCAAACTTCACATGTTGGATGAGACTCTTGACCTGAACAGATCTACATGCCCATATTCAGTTATAGTCATAGCGCCACCTATTGGCAACAGGAAGTGACATATTTTACACTGTGACAAACTACTCCTAGAAATTTGATGACATCAATGTCTTTTTTTGTGGTCAGTCTAATCTAAAGACCTGTGTGATGTTTAGTTGTGAAGATCTTGAGTTTTTGTTAAAAGGCGTGTCCATGGCGCCGTGACGAAGTTCGATGTCTCGCCATGGGAATAAAAGATGTTATAACTCAGGCATAAAATGTCCGATCTTGATCAAACTTCACATGTGTGATAAGGGTCCTGGCCTGAACATATCTGAAGGCCAATATTCCATCGGGTGTGGCAAAATGGCTCGATAGCGCCACCTATACACTTTCAACGGAGTGCGTATTCACTTTCAACGGAGTGCGTCTCGAGCTATGTTTCATGTACATGTACAAAAATCAGTACACACATGTAACACACCAATATCTACGAAAAAGTCTCTTGGTACAAAATCCGAATCCCAACAGGAAGTCAGTTATTTAGAATTTTCTCTGCAAAATTGGCGTTGTTTTTGCCATTTTCAGGGGTTGTACTTTAGCAAACTCCTCCTAGAGATTTATTCAGATCAAGACCAAACTTGGTCAGTTAAATTTTAAGGCCTCTGAGATGTTAAATGGTGAATATCTTGAGGTTTCGTTAAAGGGCGTGTCCATGGTGGCCTGACAAATTTCGATGTTTCGCCATGAAAAGGAAGTTGCTGTAACTCAGACATACAATGTCCAATCTGCCCCAAACTTCACATGTTAGATAAGACTTCTGCCCTTAACAGATCTACATGCCTATTTTCAGTTATAGTCATAGCGCCACCTGCTGGCAACAGGAAGTGACATATTTTAGGCTGCGACAAACTACTCCTAGAATTTTTTTGAGATTAAAGTATTTTTTGTAGTCAGTCTAATCTAAAGGCCTGTGCAATGTTAACTTGTGGAGATCTTGAGTTTTTGTTAAAGGGCGTGTCCATGGCGCCATGTCAAATTTTGATGTCTCGCCACAGTAAGAGAAGTTGTTGGAACTCAGGCATAAATTGTTCAATCTTCCCCAAACCTCACATGTTCGATAAGAGTCCTGCCCTAAACACATTTGAAGGCCAATATTCCATTATAATGAGAGCACCACCTGCTGGCAACAGGAAGATTGGCACATATATGGAGTAAACTTTGATATATTCCACTTATATTTATGAGTTTAAATGCATATTTCTCATCGTTCACCTAATTAATAAAGCCACTCGCTGGCGGTGAGCCCGGGTGCGAGGGCCCGTTCATCGCTGCTTGCAGCTTTAATTCTTCTTCTTCTTCTTCTTCTCCAAAATGAATCGCATTTTTGAGGGCCTAAACATGCTCGAAAAGTCATGAAACTTTGCACACACCTCAGAACTGGCGAAAATTTACGTCTGATATGGGTTTCAGAAGTGGGTGTGGCAAAATGGCTCAACAGCGCCACCTATACACGTTCAACGGTGTGCGCCTCGAGCTACGTTTCATGTACATGTATGAAAATCGGTATACTCATGTAACTCTCCAATACCTACAAAAAAGTATCTTGGAGCAAAATCCGAAACCCAACAGGAAGTCGGTTATTACTAATATTATGAGCAAATTTTGTGTCATTTTTGTCATTTCCATGCGTTGTATTTTAACGAACTCCTCCTAGAGATTCATTCAGATCAACACCAAATTTGGTATGCCTAATCTGAAGGCCTTTGCGATGTTAAATTGCGAAGCTTTTGAGTTTTCGTTAATGGGCGTGTCCGTGGCGGCCTGGCGAATTTCGATGATTCGCCATGAAACAGGAAGTTGCTATAACTCAGACATACAATGACCAATCTGCCCCAAACTTCACATGTTTGATGAGACTCCTGACCTGAACAGATTGACATGCCCATATTCAGTTATAGTCATAGCGCCATCTATTGGCAACAGGAAGTGACATATTTTACACTGCGATGAACTACTCCTAGAAATTTTATGACATCAATGTATTTTTTGTGGTCAGTCTAATCTAAAGGCCTGTGCGATGTTAAGTTGTGAAGATCTTGAGTTTTCGTTAAAAGGCGTGTCCATGGCGCCGTCACGAAGTTCGATGTCTCGCCATGGGAATAAAATATGTTATAACTCAGGCATAAAATGTCCGATCTTCCCCAAACTGCACATGTGTGATAAGAGTCCTGGCCTGAACACATCTGAAGGCCAAAATTCCATCAGGTGTGGCAAAATGGCTCGATAGCGCCACCTATACACTTTCAACAGAGTGCGCCTCGAGCTATGTTTCACGTACATGTACAAAAATCGGTATACATATGTAACATACCAATACCTACAACAAAGTCTCTTGGTACGAAATCCGAATCCCAACAGGAAGTCGGTTATTTAGAATTTTCTCTGCAAAATTGGCGTTGTTTTTGCCATTTTCAGGGGTTGTACTTTAACGAACTCCTCCTAGAGATTTAGTCAGATCAACACCAAACCTGGTCAGTGTAATCTTAAGCCCTTTGCGATGTTAAATTGCGAAGATCTTTAGATTTCGTTAAAGGGCGTGTCCATGGCGGCCTGACAAATTTCGATGTTTCGCCATGAAAAAGGAAGTTGCTGTAACTCAGACATACAATGTCCAATCTGCCCCAAACTTCACATGTTAGATAAAACTTCTGCCCTTAACAGATCTACATGCCCACATTCAGTTATAGTCATAGCGCCACCTATTGGCAACAGGAAGTGACATGTTTTATGCTGCGACAAACTACTCCTATAATTTTTTTGAGATTAACATATATTTTGTGGTCAGTCTAATCTAAAGGCCTGTGCAATGTTAACTTTTGGAGATCTTGAGTTTTTGTTAAAGGGCGTTTCCATGGCGCTGATATCTTGCCACAGCAAGAGAAGTTATTGTAACTCAAGCATAAAATGTTCAATCTTCCGCAAACTTCACATGTTTGATAAGAGTCCTGGCCTGAACACATCTAAAGGCCAATATTCCATTATAATGATAGCGCCACCTGCTGGCAACGGTAAGATTGGCACATATATGGGATATACTTTGATATATTCCACTTATATTCAGGACATTAAATGCATATTTCTCAATGTTCACCTTTTTACTAAAGCCACACGATGGCGGTGCGCCCGGGTGCGAGGGCCCGTTCATCGCTGCTTGCAGCTTTAATTAGGGCTCAAGCCTGGAGGGCGAGAGCCCTATTGTTTTCCTTAGGATTATTTGTTATTATTATTATTATTATTATTTTTCTTCAAGGTTTCGGGGGCTTTTGGGGCCCTTAACATGCTCAAAAACTCTTGAAAATTGGCACACACCTTGGAACCTGCGGCCATTAGGGCCGGGCAGAGTCTGATACACGGGCGTGGCACAGGGGCTCTACAGCGCCCCCTGTAGTACCGAGGGCCATATATCATGCATACTTGCACGTATACATATGAAACTTGGTACATATATATAACTCATCAAACCAAACAACTTTCACACTGCATGTCATAAGCTCCGCCCAACAGGAAGTTGGCTATTTAGGGTTTTATGAAAAACACATGCTCTGGAATTTGATATACTCCTCTGAGGAACTCCACCCGTTCAACACAAAACTCGGTGAACACGATCTCAAGACATTGGGGATGCTAAATTGCGAAGAGATTTTTGATATCTCGAACGGTTTGCCCGTGGCGAGGCGTTGAAATTATGGCGAGAAATGAGAAACAGGAAATGTATAATAACATCCACATACATTTGCTGAATTTGATCAAACTTAATTGGTTTGTTCGTTGTATGATACCGATCGTATATATGTGACTATTAGGAGTCAAAGTTATAGCGCCACCAACTGGCAGCAGGAAGTGAATCATTTTCAGAACGCTTTGAATTCAGCATCTTATTTTTACTTGATTTGCTTCAAACTTCATCAGAATAATGACAAAACACGGCCGAAGAAAATCTGTCGTGGGGATATTTATATCTAATATAGTGTTGCCATGGCAATGTGTCAAACTTGAATGTTCTGTTCTGGTGATTTTTAGGCAGATAACTAGCTCAGGTTTCCATGAAACTCGGAACAGATATCAGTATTAAAGATAGCTAGACCATGGCAAAAGCTTTTAAAAGGGCGTGGAAGAGGCACTCTATAGCGCCACCTTTTGTCAAAAGTGGGGGGGTTAGTTTTAGCTACAGACACCAAACTTGGTACATAAATTGTTCTTATCAAGACGGACAACTTTCTAATTCGCAGTCATAAGCTATGACCAACAGGAAGTTGGCTATTTTGACTTGAATATGGATTTTTGGGAATTTTCTTTTGTGAATTAATGCATACTCCTCCCAGGGGAAGTACACTATACACACCAAACTTTGTCTACATTAAGAAAAAACATTGAGGAACTTAAATTGCGAATGAATTTTGGATAGCTTGAACGGTTTTGTCATGGTGATTTTTTGAAATAACAGTAAAAAGTGAAACATTAATCGTCTTGTATTTTTAAATTGCAGCTTCCAAACCTTTAAAAAACATTTTTCATTTAGAAAACCAGTGATTCTGAGGAAATATGCATAGTTTCATGACTTTACAGCACTGTATGATTAAAAGAAAAATAAAAACTGTCAGACATCTGATCTCACTCTGTCACTCTGTGTGAGGAAGGTATGCGTGCTGACTGTGTGTGTGTGTGAGTGGGGGAGAGGTGTGAGGTGTGAGGTGAGTGGCAGACAAGACAGGGAGAGAGAGAGGGACTTAAACATATCTTTAATCACCAGAAAAAAAATATTATTTTAAATTGTTAATTTTTTCTTGTTGTTGCTAATTGTGCTGTTTTCATTACAGCTTAAGAAATATCTTAGGCCTTATCCTTTTCTGGCAGTTTCAGGGATTAAAAAAAATTCTAAAAATACCTATTTTAGCTGCAAATAATAATTTCAAACTCATTTGATACTGACCTCTGACACCCTGTGACATGACATTTATTTGAATTTACATAATCTCATGGATGTAACAGTAAAACTGTTCAGCTCACAGATCAAGACTAAGCTGTGATGCAAGCAGAACTATTTCACAAATGCTTAAAGGTTAATGAAATCATAACAAAACACTTTTAAATTATTTAAGGATTTGGTAACACTTTAAAATAATTTCTCAATTGTTAACATTAGTAAATGCATTGGTAACACTTCATAATAGCTGCACTCCTAGCTAAGCATTAGTAAATAGCCAGTTCATGCTTTATATATCCTTCTCCCAAAATTAATATTTTATTAAGCATTTTATAAATACAGCTATAATTAAATTGTTCATAGTTTATATGCACATTTATTTTGAGGAGATTAAAGGCTGTTATCTTCCAAAATAAAAATAAAAAAATAAAAAAATAAACAAACACAGAACTAAAAAGGGAATCATTAATTGGCTTGTATTTTTAAATTGCAGCTTCCAAACATTTCAAAGCATTTTTTCATACAGAGATCAAATCATTCTGAGGAAATATGCATAGTTTCACGACTTTACAACACTGTATGGACAACAGAAAATTTAAAAACTGTCAGACTTCTTAACTGACATGATCTCACTCTGGCCACTCTGTCTGTGTGAGGGAAGGGAGGGGAAGAGGGAGGGGGAGTGTGAGGGGGTTGGTGACTGACTGCATTTTTGGTGACTGACAGTGTGTGTGAATTGTAGGGAAGGGGAGGGGCTATCTGGCAGAGAGAGAGAGACAGAGAGAGAGAGAGAGAGAGACCTAATCATCTCTTTAATCATCAGGGGAAAAAAAATGAGTATTTTAAATGTTTATTGTTTTTGTTGTTGCTAATGGTGGTGTTTTTTCCCCTTTCATTACAGCTTAAGAAATATCTTAGGCCTTATCCTTTTCTGACAGTTTTAGGGATTAAAAACATCCTAAGAATCCTTATTTGTGCTGCAAATAATAATTTTAACTAAATTAACTCATTTGATACTGACCTATGACATCCTGTGACATGACATGACATTATCTGAATTTAAGAGTTATGAATCTACATCCGTCTGCATGGACTCTTGTTTGTAGGTGTTCTAAACTTGCTTACTCCTATTATCAATGGCAACGGCATTGGAAAGCCAGTACATTATATACATATATATATTGCATTTGTTTATATTTCATTTTTGGTAAATAACTTCATTTTATAAATGATAAAAAGATCCTTAAAAAAGTATGAAAATACAATGATTGAACTTTATAGATGTGCTCAAGAACAAACATTTATAGCTTGTAATTTAATAACTGCTTAATAATGCATATTAAAGGAGTGCTATTATGTTGTTTCACACTTTCAACTTTAGTTAGTCTGTAATGTTGCTGTTTTCAGCATAAAAAAGTTCTGCAAAGATTCAAAGCTCAAAGTCCAATTCAATAGGATAATTTATTTAACAAAAGTCACATTTTAGAAAAAAAAAACAACGAACAACTTGTTTGGACTACAACAAATATTTTCCAGGACTTGTGATATCACAAATACGGACGAATG
>NW_020527746.1:0-12500 GCF_003368295.1 Carassius auratus
GTCTCCCATCCAAGTACTAACGCAGGCCCAAACCTGCTTAGCTTCCGAGATCAAGACGAGATACGGCATAGCCAGGTTGTATGGCCGTAAGCGAAGACTGCTCCGAAGAGAGGGCTATTTAAAGTTAGCCAATCTACTGGCCAGTACATTATATAAGTAGGAAAGAAAAACCCAAAAGCTTAAAACGCCTGGTATTCCTAGGCGGTCTCTCATCCAAGTACTAACAGACCTAAACCTGCTAAGATTCAGAGATCGGCATTGACTCTTTTTTTTTTTTTTTTTGCAAGATTATTATATAATTCGTGAAAATATCCAAAAAGTTTAAAGCACCTGGTATTCCCAGGCAGTCTCCATCCATGTACTAACAAGGCCCAAACCTGCTAATATTCAGAGATCGGCCATTGACTCTTTTTTTTTGCAAGATTATTATATAATTCATGAAAAAATTCCACAAAGTTTTAAAGCACCTGGTATTCCCAGGCAGTCTCCCATCCATGTACTAACCAGGCCCAAACCTGCTAATATTCAGAGATCGGCCATGTTTTGGCAAAATTGTTCTATACTAAGTGAAAATTTTCCAAAAAGCTTACAGCACCTGGTATTTCAAGGCGGTCTCCCATCCAAGTACTAACCAGACCTAAACCTGCTAATATTCAGAGATCGGCATTGACTCTTTTTTTTTGCAAGATTATTTATATAATTCGTGAAAAATATCCAAAAGTTTAAAGCACCTGGTATTCCCAGGCAGTCTCCCATCCATGTACTAACAAGGCCCAAACCTGCTAATATTCAGAGATCGGCCATTGACTCTTTTTTTTTGCAAGATTATTATATAATTCATGAAAAATATCCAAAAAGTTTAAAGCACCTGGTATTCCCAGGCAGTCTCCCATCCATGTACTAACAAGGCCCAAACCTGCTAATATTCAGAGATCGGCCATTGACTCTTTTTTTTGCAAGATTATTATATAATTCATGAAAAATATCCACAAAGTTTAAAGCACCTGGTATTCCCAGGCAGTCTCCCATCCATGTACTAACCAGGCCCAAACCTGCTAATATTCAGAGATCGGCCATGTTTTGGCAAAATTATTCTATAATTAGTGAAAAATTCCAAAAAGCTTAAAGCACCTGGTATTCCCAGGCAGTCTCCCATCCATGTACTAACCAGGCCCAAACCTGCTAATATTCAGAGATCGGGCATTGACTCTTTTTTTTTGCAAGATTATTATATAATTCGTGAAAAATATCCAAAAAGTTTAAAGCACCTGGTATTCCCAGGCAGTCTCCCATCCATGTACTAACAAGGCCCAAACCTGCTAATATGCAGAGATCGGCCATTGACTCTATGTTTTGGCAAAATTGTTCTATACTAAGTGAAAAATTTCCAAAAAGCTTACAGCACCTGGTATTCCCAGGCGGTCTCCCATCCAAGTACTAACCAGGCCCAAACCTGCTTAGCTTCCGAGATCAGACGAGATCGGCATAGCCAGGTTGGTATGGCCGTAAGCGAAGACTGCTCCGAAGAGAGGGCTATTTAAAGTTCAGCCAATCTACTGGCCAGTACATTATATAAGTAGGAAAGAAAACCCAAAAGCTTAAAACGCCTGGTATTCCTAGGCGGTCTCTCATCCAAGTACTAACCAGACCTAAACCTGCTAAGATTCAGAGATCTGGCATTGACTCTTTTTTTTTTTTTTTTTTTTTTTGTTTGCAAGATTATTATATAATTCGTGAAAAATATCCAAAAAGTTTAAAGCACCTGGTATTCCCAGGCAGTCTCCCATCCATGTACTAACAAGGCCCAAACCTGCTAATATTCAGAGATCGGCCATTGACTCTTTTTTTTTTGCAAGATTAATATATAATTCATGAAAAATATCCACAAAGTTTAAAGCACCTGGTATTCCCAGGCAGTCTCCCATCCATGTACTAACAAGGCCCAAACCTGCTAATATTCAGAGATCGGCCATTGACTCTATGTTTTGGCAAAATTGTTCTATACTAAGTGAAAAATTTCCAAAAAGTTTACAGCACCTGGTATTCCCAGGCGGTCTCCCATCCAAGTACTAACCAGGCCCAAACCTGCTTAGCTTCCGAGATCAGACGAGATCTGGCATAGCCAGGTTGGTACGGCCGTAAGCGAAGACTGCTCCGAAGAGAGGGCTATTTAAAGTTCAGCCAATCTACTGGCCAGTATATTTATAAGTAGGAAAGAAAACCCAAAAGCTTAAAACGCCTGGTATTCCTAGGCGGTCTCTCATCCAAGTACTAACCAGACCTAAACCTGCTAAGATTCAGAGATCTGGCATTGACTCTTTTTTTTTTTTTTTTTTTTTTTTTGCAAGATTATTATATAATTCGTGAAAAATATCCAAAAAGTTTAAAGCACCTGGTATTCCCAGGCAGTCTCCCATCCATGTACTAACAAGGCCCAAACCTGCTAATATTCAGAGATCGGCCATTGACTCTTTTTTTTGCAAGATTAATATATAATTAATGAAAAATATCCAAAAAGTTTAAAGCACCTGGTATTCCCAGGCAGTCTCCCATCCATGTACTAACAAGGCCCAAACCTGCTAATATTCAGAGATCGGCCATTGACTCTTTTTTTTTGCAAGATTATTATATAATTCATGAAAAATATCCACAAAGTTTAAAGCACCTGGTATTCCCAGGCAGTCTCCCATCCATGTACTAACCAGGCCCAAACCTGCTAATATTCAGAGATCGGCCATGTTTTGGCAAAATTTTATATACTAAGTGAAAAATTTTCCAAAAAGTTTAAAGCAC
Source organism: Carassius auratus (assembly GCF_003368295.1). Classification (NCBI taxonomy): domain Eukaryota; kingdom Metazoa; phylum Chordata; class Actinopteri; order Cypriniformes; family Cyprinidae; genus Carassius; species Carassius auratus. Next base: position 2,794 of record NW_020527746.1, read on the forward strand.
CTGGTATTCCCAGGCGGTCTCCCATCCAAGTACTAACCAGACCCAAACCTGCTAATATGCAGAGATCGGCATTGACTCTTTTTTTTTGCAAGATTATTTATATAATTCGTGAAAAATATCCATGAAGTTTAAAGCACCTGGTATTCCCAGGCAGTCTCCCATCCATGTACTAACAAGGCCCAAACCTGCTAATATTCAGAGATCGGCCATTGACTCTTTTTTTTTGCAAGATTATTATATAATTTATGAAAAATATCCACAAAGTTTAAAGCACCTGGTATTCCCAGGCAGTCTCCCATCCATGTACTAACAAGGCCCAAACCTGCTAATATTCAGAGATCGGCTATTGACTCTTTTTTTTGCAAGATTATTATATCATTCATGAAAAATATCCAAAAGTTTAAAGCACCTGGTATTCCCAGGCAGTCTCCCATCCATGTACTAACAAGGCTCAAACCTGCTAATATTCAAGAGATCGGCCATTGACTCTTTTTTTGCAAAGATTATTATATAATTCATGAAAAATATCCACAAAGTTTAAAGCACCTGGTATTCCCAGGCAGTCTCCCATCCATGTACTAACCAGGCCCAAACCTGCCTAATATTCAGAGAACGGCCATGTTTTGGCAAATTGGTCTATACTTAAGTGAAAAAATATCCAAAAAGTTTAAAGCACCTGGTATTCCCAGGCAGTCTCCCATCCATGTACTTACAATGCCCAAACCTGCTAATATGCAGAGATCGGCCATTGACTCTATGTTTTGGCAAAATTGTTCTATACTAAGTGAAAATTTTCCAAAAAGCTTACAGCACCTGGTATTCCCAGGCGGTCTCCCATCCAAGTACTAACCAGGCCCAAACCTGCTTAGCTTCCGAGATCAGACGAGATCGGGCATAGCCAGGTTGGTATGGCCATAAGTGAAGACTGCTCCGAAGAGAGGGCTATTTAAAGTTCAGCCAATCTACTGGCCAGTACATTATATAAGTAGGAAAGAAAACCCAAAAGCTTAAAACGCCTGGTATTCCTAGGCAGTCTCTCATCCAAGTACTAACCAGACCTAAACCTGCTAAGATTCAGAGATCTGGCATTGACTCTTTTTTTTTTTTTTTTTTTTTTTGTTTGCAAGATTATTATATAATTCGTGAAAAATATCCAAAAAGTTTAAAGCACCTGGTATTCCCAGGCAGTCTCCCATCCATCTACTAACAAGGCCCAAACCTGCTAATATTCAGAGACCGGCCATTGACTCTTTTTTTTTGCAAGATTAATATATAATTCATTGAAAAATATCCACAAAGTTTAAAGCACCTGGTATTCCCAGGCAGTCTCCCATCCATGTACTAACAAGGCCCAAACCTGCTAATATCAGAGATCGGCCATTGACTCTATGTTTTGGCAAAATTGTTCTACACTAAGTGAAAAATTTCCAAAAAGTTTACAGCACCTGGTATTCCCAGGCGGTCTCCCATCCAAGTACTAACCAGGCCCAAACCTGCTTAGCTTCCGAGATCAGACGAGATCTGGCATAGCCAGGTTGGTACGGCCGTAAGCGAAGACTGCTCCGAAGAGAGGGCTATTTAAAGTTCAGCCAATCTACTGGCCAGTATATTTATAAGTAGGAAAGAAAACCCAAAAGCTTAAAACGCCTGGTATTCCTAGGCGGTCTCTCATCCAAGTACTAACCAGACCTAAACCTGCTAAGATTCAGAGATCTGGCATTGACTCTTTTTTTTGTTTTTTTTTTTTTTGTTTGCAAGATTATTATATAATTCGTGAAAAATATCCAAAAAGTTTAAAGCACCTGGTATTCCCAGGCAGTCTCCCATCCATCTACTAACAAGGCCCAAACCTGCTAATATTCAGAGATCGGCCATTGACTCTTTTTTTTTTGCAAGATTAATATATAATTAATGAAAAATATCCACAAAGTTTAAAGCACCTGGTATTCCCAGGCAGCCTCCCATCCATGTACTAACAAGGCCCAAACCTGCTAATATTCAGAGATCGGCCATTGACTCTTTTTTTTTTTGCAAGATTAATATATAATTCATGAAAAATATCCACAAAGTTTAAAGCACCTGGTATTCCCAGGCAGTCTCCCATCCATGTACTAACAAGGCCCAAACCTGCTAATATTCAGATATCGGCCATTGACTCTTTTTTTGCAAGATTATTATATAATTCATGAAAAATATCCAAAAAGTTTAAAGCACCTGGTATTCCCAGGCAGTCTCCAATCCATGTACTAACAAGGCCCAAACCTCCTAATATTCAGAGATCGGCCATTGACTCTTTTTTTTTTGCAAGATTATTATATAATTCATGAAAAATATCCACAAAGTTTAAAGCACCTGGTATTCCCAGGCAGTCTCCCATCCATGTACTAACAAGGCCCAAACCTGCTAATATGCAGAGATCGGCCATTGACTCTATGTTTTGGCAAAATTGTTCTATACTAAGTGAAAAATATCCAAATAGCTTACAGCACCTGGTGTTCCCAGGCGGTCTCCCATCCAAGTACTAACCAGGCCCAAACCTGCTTAGCTTCCGAGATCAGACGAGATAAGGCATAGCCAGGTTGGTATGGCCGTAAGCGAAGACTGCTCCGAAGAGAGGGGCTATTTAAAGTTCAGCCAATCTACTGGCCAGTACATTATATAAGTAGGAAAGAAAACCCAAAAGCTTAAAACGCCTGGTATTCCTAGGCGGTCTCTCATCCAAGTACTAACAAGACCTAAACCTGCTAAGATTCAGAGATCTGGCATTGACTCTTTTTTTTTTGTTGTTTTTTTTGTTTGCAAGATTATTATATAATTCGTGAAAAATATCCAAAAAGTTTAAAGCACCTGGTATTCCCAGGCAGTCTCCCATCCATGTACTAACAAGGCCCAAACCTGCTAATATTCAGAGATCGGCCATTGACTCTTTTTTTTTTGCAAGATTATTATATAATTCATGAAAAATATCCACAAAGTTTAAAGCACCTGGTATTCCCAGGCAGTCTCCCATCCATGTACTAACCAGGCCCAAACCTGCTAATATTCAGAGATCGGCCATGTTTTGGCAAAATTGTTCTATACTAAGTGAAAATTTTCCAAAAAGCTTACAGCACCTGGTATTTCAAGGCGGTCTCCCATCCAAGTACTAACCAGACCTAAACCTGCTAATATGCAGAGATCGGGCATTGACTCTTTTTTTTTTGCAAGATTATTATATAATTCGTGAAAAATATCCAAAAAGTTTAAAGCACCTGGTATTCCCAGACAGTCTCCCATCCATGTACTAACAAGGCCCAAACCTGCTAATATTCAGAGATCGGCTATTGACTCTTTTTTTTTGCAAGATTATTATATAATTTGTGAAAAATATCCAAAAAGTTTAAAGCACCTGGTATTCCCAGGCAGCATCCCATCCATGTACTAACAAGGCCCAAACCTGCCAATATTCAGAGATCGGCTATTGACTCTTTTTTTGCAAGATTATTATATAATTTGTGAAAAATATCCAAAAAGTTTAAAGCACCTGGAATTCCCAGGCAGTCTCCCATCCATGTACTTACAAGGCCCAAACCTGCTAATATGCAGAGATCGGCCATTGACTCTATGTTTTGGCAAAATTGTTCTATACTAAGTGAAAAATTTCCAAAAAGCTTACAGCACCTGGTATTCCCAGGCGGTCTCCCATCCAAGTACTAACCAGGCCCAAACCTGCTTAGCTTCCGAGATCAGACGAGATCGGGCATAGCCAGGTTGGTATGGCCGTAAGCGAAGACTGCTCCGAAGAGAGGGCTATTTAAAGTTCAGCCAATCTACTGGCCAGTACATTATATAAGTAGGAAAGAAAACCCAAAAGCTTAAAACGCCTGGTATTCCTAGGCGGTCTCTCATCCAAGTACTAACCAGACCTAAACCTGCTAAGATTCAGAGATCTGGCATTGACTCTTTTTTTTTTTTTTTTTTTTTGCAAGATTATTATATAATTCGTGAAAAATATCCAAAAAGTTTAAAGCACCTGGTATTCCCAGGCAGTCTCCCATCCATCTACTAACAAGGCCCAAACCTGCTAATATTCAGAGATCGGCCATTGACTCTTTTTTTTTTTGCAAGATTAATATATAATTAATGAAAAATATCCACAAAGTTTAAAGCACCTGGTATTCCCAGGCAGCCTCCCATCCATGTACTAACAAGGCCCAAACCTGCTAATATTCAGAGATCGGCCATTGACTCTTTTTTTTTTGCAAGATTAATATATAATTCATGAAAAATATCCACAAAGTTTAAAGCACCTGGTATTCCCAGGCAGTCTCCCATCCATGTACTAACAAGGCCCAAACCTGCTAATATTCAGATATCGGCCATTGACTCTTTTTTTTGCAAGATTATTATATAATTCATGAAAAATATCCAAAAAGTTTAAAGCACCTGGTATTCCCAGGCAGTCTCCAATCCATGTACTAACAAGGCCCAAACCTCCTAATATTCAGAGATCGGCCATTGACTCTTTTTTTTTTTGCAAGATTATTATATAATTCATGAAAAATATCCACAAAGTTTAAAGCACCTGGTATTCCCAGGCAGTCTCCCATCCATGTACTAACAAGGCCCAAACCTGCTAATATGCAGAGATCGGCCATTGACTCTATGTTTTGGCAAAATTGTTCTATACTAAGTGAAAAATATCCAAATAGCTTACAGCACCTGGTGTTCCCAGGCGGTCTCCCATCCAAGTACTAACCAGGCCCAAACCTGCTTAGCTTCCGAGATCAGACGAGATAAGGCATAGCCAGGTTGGTATGGCCGTAAGCGAAGACTGCTCCGAAGAGAGGGCTATTTAAAGTTCAGCCAATCTACTGGCCAGTACATTATATAAGTAGGAAAGAAAACCTAAAAGCTTAAAACGCCTGGTATTCCTAGGCGGTCTCTCATCCAAGTACTAACAAGACCTAAACCTGCTAAGATTCAGAGATCTGGCATTGACTCTTTTTTTTTTGTTGTTTTTTTTGTTTGCAAGATTATTATATAATTCGTGAAAAATATCCAAAAAGTTTAAAGCACCTGGTATTCCCAGGCAGTCTCCCATCCATGTACTAACAAGGCCCAAACCTGCTAATATTCAGAGATCGGCCATTGACTCTTTTTTTTTTTGCAAGATTATTATATAATTCATGAAAAATATCCACAAAGTTTAAAGCACCTGGTATTCCCAGGCAGTCTCCCATCCATGTACTAACCAGGCCCAAACCTGCTAATATTCAGAGATCGGCCATGTTTTGGCAAAATTGTTCTATACTAAGTGAAAATTTTCCAAAAAGCTTACAGCACCTGGTATTTCAAGGCGGTCTCCCATCCAAGTACTAACCAGACCTAAACCTGCTAATATGCAGAGATCGGGCATTGACTCTTTTTTTTTTTGCAAGATTATTATATAATTCGTGAAAAATATCCAAAAAGTTTAAAGCACCTGGTATTCCCAGACAGTCTCCCATCCATGTACTAACAAGGCCCAAACCTGCTAATATTCAGAGATCGGCTATTGACTCTTTTTTTTTGCAAGATTATTATATAATTTGTGAAAAATATCCAAAAAGTTTAAAGCACCTGGTATTCCCAGGCAGTATCCCATCCATGTACTAACAAGGCCCAAACCTGCTAATATTCAGAGATCGGCTATTGACTCTTTTTTTGCAAGATTATTATATAATTTGTGAAAAATATCCAAAAAGTTTAAAGCACCTGGAATTCCCAGGCAGTCTCCCATCCATGTACTTACAAGGCCCAAACCTGCTAATATGCAGAGATCGGCCATTGACTCTATTTTTTGGCAAAATTGTTCTATACTAAGTGAAAAATTTCCAAAAAGCTTACAGCACCTGGTATTCCCAGGCGGTCTCCCATCCAAGTACTAACCAGGCCCAAACCTGCTTAGCTTCCGAGATCAGACGAGATCGGGCATAGCCAGGTTGGTATGGCCGTAAGCGAAGACTGCTCCGAAGAGAGGGCTATTTAAAGTTCAGCCAATCTACTGGCCAGTACATTATATAAGTAGGAAAGAAAACCCAAAAGCTTAAAACGCCTGGTATTCCTAGGCGGTCTCTCATCCAAGTACTAACCAGACCTAAACCTGCTAAGATTCAGAGATCTGGCATTGACTCTTTTTTTTTTTTTTTTTTTGCAAGATTATTATATAATTCGTGAAAAATATCCAAAAAGTTTAAAGCACCTGGTATTCCCAGGCAGTCTCCCATCCATCTACTAACAAGGCCCAAACCTGCTAATATTCAGAGATCGGCCATTGACTCTTTTTTTTTTGCAAGATTAATATATAATTCATGAAAAATATCCACAAAGTTTAAAGCACGTGGTATTCCCAGGCAGTCTCCCATCCATGTACTAACAAGGCCCAAACCTGCTAATATTCAGAGATCGGCCATTGACTCTTTTTTTTGCAAGATTATTATATAATTCATAAAAAATATCCAAAAAGTTTAAAGCACCTGGTATTCCCAGGCAGTCTCCCATCCATGTACTAACAAGGCCCAAACCTGCTAATATTCAGAGATCGGCCATGGACTCTTTTTTTTTGCAAGATTATTATATAATTCATGAAAAATATCCACAAAGTTTAAAGCACCTGGTATTCCCAGGCAGTCTCCCATCCATGTACTAACCAGGCCCAAACCTGCTAATATTCAGAGAACGGCCATGTTTTGGCAAAATTGTTCTATATTAAGTGAAAAATTTCCAAAAAGCTTACAGCACCTGGTATTCCCAGGCGGTCTCCCATCCAAGTACTAACCAGGCCCAAACCTGCTTAGCTTCCGAGATCAGACGAGATCGGGCATAGCCAGGTTGGTATAGCCGTAAGCGAAGACTGCTCCGAAGAGAGGGCTATTTAAAGTTCAGCCAATCTACTGGCCAGTACATTATATAAGTAGGAACGAAAACCCAAAAGCTTAAAACGCCTGGTATTCCTAGGCGGTCTCTCATCCAAGTACTAACCAGACTTAAACCTGCTAAGATTCAGAGATCTGGCATTGACTCTTTTTTTTTTTTTTTTTTTTTTGTTTGCAAGATTATTATATAATTCGTGAAAAATATCCAAAAAGTTTAAAGCACCTGGTATTCCCAGGTAGTCTCCCATCCATGTACTAACAAGGCCCAAACCTGCTAATATGCAGAGATCGGCCATTGACTCTATGTTTTTGGCAAAATTGTTCTATACTAAGTGAAAAATTTCCAAAAAGCTTACAGCACCTGGTATTCCCAGGCGGTCTCCCATCCAAGTACTAACCAGGCCCAAACCTGCTAATATTCAGAGATCGGCCATTGACTCTATGTTTTGGCAAAATTGTTCTATACTAAGTGAAAATTGTCCAAAAAGCTTACAGCACCTGGTATTTCAAGACGGTCTCCCATCCAAGTACTAACCAGACCTAAACCTGCTAATATGCAGAGATCGGCCATTGACTCTTTTTTTGGCAAGATTATTATATAATTCATGAAAAATATCCACAAAGTTTAAAGCACATGGTATTCCCAGGTAGTCTCCCATCCAGTGTACTAACAAGGCCCAAACCTGCTAATATGCAGAGATCGGCCATTGACTCTATGTTTTGGCAAAATTGTTCTATACTAAGTGAAAAATTTCCAAAAAGCTTACAGCACCTGCTATTCCCAGGCGTCTCACATCCAAGTACTAACCAGGCCCAAACCTGCTTAGCTTCCGAGATCAGACGAGATCGGGTATAGCCAGGTTGGTATGGCCGTAAGCGAAGACTGCTCCGAAGAGAGGGCTAATTTAAAGTTCAGCCAATCTACTCGCCAGTACATTATATAAGTAGGAAAGAAAACCCAAAAGCTTAAAACGCCTGGTATTCCTAGGCGGTCTCTCATCCAAGTACCAACCAGACTAAACCTGCTAAGATTCAGAGATCTGGCATTGACTCTTTTTTTTTTTTTTTTTTTGCAAGATTATTATATAATTCGTGAAAAATATCCAAAAAAGTTTAAAGCACCTGGTATTCCCAGGCAGTCTCCCATCCATGTACTAACAAGGCCCAAACCTGCTAATATTCAGAGATCGGCCATTGACTCTTTTTTTTTGCAAGATTATTATATAATTCATGAAAAATATCCACAAAGTTTAAAGCACCTGGTATTCCCAGGCAGTCTCCCATCCATGTACTAAACCAGGCCCAAACCTGCTAATATTCAGAGATCGGCCATGTTTTGGCAAAATTGTTCTATACTAAGTGAAAATTTCCAAAAAGCTTACAGCACCTGGTATTTCGAGACGGTCTCCCATCCAAGAACTAACCAGACCTAAACCTGCTAATATGCAGAGATCTTGCATTGGACTCTTTTTTTTTTGGCAAGATTATTTATATAATTCGTGAAAAATATCCATGAAGTTTAAAGCACCTGGTATTCCCAGGCAGTCTCCCATCCATGTACTAACAAGGCCCAAACCTGCTAATATTCAGAGATCGGCTATTGACTCTTTTTTTTGCAAGATTATTATATAATTTGTGAAAAATATCCAAAAAGTTTAAAGCACCTGGTATTCCCAGGCAGTCTCCCATCCATGTACTTACAATGCCCAAACCTGCTAATATGCAGAGATCGGCCATTGACTCTATGTTTTGGCAAAATTGTTCTATACTAAGTGAAAAATTTCCAAAAAGCTTACAGCACCTGGTATTCCCAGGCGGCTCTCCCATCCAAGTACTAACCAGGCCCAAACCTGCTTAGCTTCCGAGATCAGACGAGATCGGGCATAGCTAGGTTGGTATGGCCGTAAGTGAAGACTGCTCCGAAGAGAGGGCTATTTAAAGTTCAGCCAATCTACTTGCCAGTACATTATATAAGTAGGAACGAAAACCCAAAAGCTTAAAACGCCTGGTATTCCTAGGCGGTCTCTCATCCAAGTACTAACCAGACTTAAACCTGCTAAGATTCAGAGATCTGGCATTGACTCTTTTTTTTTTTTTTTTTTTTTTTTTGCAAGATTATTATATAATTCGTGAAAATATCCAAAAAGTTTAAAGCACCTGGTATTCCCAGGCAGTCTCCCATCCATGTACTAACAAGGCCCAAACCTGCTATATTCAGAGATCGGCCATTGACTCTTTTTTTTTGCAAGATTATTATATAATTCATGAAAAATATCCACAAAGTTTAAAGCACCTGGTATTCCCAGGCAGTCTCCCATCCATGTACTAACCAGGTCCAAACCTGCTAATATTCAGAGATCGGCCATGTTTTGGCAAATTGTTCTATACTAAGTGAAAATTTTCCAAAAAGCTTACAGCACCTGGTATTTCGAGACGGTCTCCCATCCAAGAACTAACCAGACCTAAACCTGCTAATATGCAGAGATCTTGCATTGACTCTTTTTTTTTGCAAGATTATTTATATAATTCGTGAAAAATATCCATGAAGTTTAAAGCACCTGGTATTCCCAGGCAGTCTCCCATCCATGTACTAACAAGGCCCAAACCTGCTAATATTCAGAGATCGGCCATTGACTCTTTTTTTTGCAAGATTATTATATAATTTATGAAAAATATCCACAAAGTTTAAAGCACCTGGTATTCCCAGGCAGTCTCCCATCCATGTACTAACAAGGCCCAAACCTGCTAATATTCAGAGATCGGCTATTGACTCTTTTTTTTGCAAGATTATTATATAATTCATGAAAAATA